>NW_026897906.1:0-39594 GCF_033153095.1 Gastrolobium bilobum | reverse complement strand
AGCTGGAATCTCATAAGGGGGCGTGGGTGGAAAATCTTGAGAACGTCTTGTGGGGCTATCGGACAACCGTCCAGTCTAGTACCGGAGAAACCCCTTTTAGATTGACTTACGACATAGAGGCAATGATTCCCGTCGAAATCGGAGAGCCCTCCTGGAGGAAAGACCATGTGACCGAAGTGACCAATAGTCAAAATCTCAATGAAGCATTAGACCTTCTGGATGAGCTCCGAGAGCGAGCAGCACAATCTGAGCGCCAAACCAAGGAAAGGGTAGCCGCTCGATACAACAAAAGAGTAATCGTGAGGAAATTTGAAGTAAAGGATTTAGTCCTTCGGCGAGCAGACATCGGAAACAAGAACGCCCGTGAGGGCAAGCTCGCCCCAAACTGGGAAGGACCTTATCGAATAGCCAACGAATTAGGAGGAGGAACTTATGCTTTGGAGACACTTGAGGGGAAGGCCATCCCAAGGGCGTTGAACGCTGACAAGCTCCGACGATATTATAGTTAAACCACAATGTAACCTGTATTTAATCAATAATATCGCATTGGTTCCTTCTCTGTCTCTTAGGATCAAATTTACGGGATGGTCCTCACCCCCGCCAAACGTTGGACTGGGATGGTTTTCACCCCCAGCCAACATTAAAGTTACGAGATGGTTCTCACCCCCGCCAAATGTTGGACTGGGATGGTTCTTACCCCTAGCCAACATTAAATTTACGGGATGGTTCTTACCCCCGCCAAACGTTGGACTGAGATGGTTCTCACCCCCAGTCAACATTAAATTTACGGGATGGTTCTCACCCCCGTCAAACGTTGGACTGGGATGGTTCTCACCCCCTGTCAACATTAAAGTTACAGGATGGTCCTCACCCCCGCCAAACGTTGGACTGGGATGGTTCTCACCCACTGTCAACATTAAAGTTACGGGATGGTTCTCACCCCCGCCAAACGTTGGACTGGGATGGTTCTCACCCCCAGCCAACACTAAAGTTACGGGATGGTTCTCACCCTCTCCAAACGTTGGACTGGGATGGTTCTCACCCGAAGCCAACACTAAAGTTACGGGATGATTCTCACCCTCGCCAAACGTTGGACTGGGATGGTTCTCACCCCCCGCCAAACGTTGGACTGAGACGGCTCTCACCCCCCAGCCAACACTAAAGTTACGGGAGGGTTCTCACTCCCGCCTAATCTTGGACTGAAATGATGGGTGCTTGTCATCAATTAGCAAGTTTAACAATCGTGAGAAGAAGCCGAACGCTAGGTTATAAGAGAAATTAAGCAAAGGCGCGACAAGAAGGAATTAAGCAAAGACGTTAGAAATTTAAGAAGAGGCGCGATAAGAAGTTGATTAGCAAAGGCGTTACAAATTTCATTAAGCTACCACAAAAGTACAAGTCTATGGTTGACATACCAACCATAGTTGAAAAGACAAAGTTAATGGCCGGCATACCAACCATTGGAAAAATAAAAAAGGCAAGTTATATTGGCCCAGGTCAAATGGGCTGGTCTCCTATGGGGGCCACCTCTTCTGTAGTTTCCAAAGCTTGTTCCACCACGCCAGCAGCGACAGCATCACCACCGCTCCCCGCCTCTGGGCCAGATAAGTTCACGCCAGCAAGCCCGGCTGACAAGTCACGCCCATCCTCATCCTCGTCAGGGTGACCATCTCCGATTGCGTCATTAGTAGGAGGGACTTCCGGTGAACCTTCATCCTCGTCAGTGTCGGGGCCCTCCTCAATTACCGTCTACCCACCACCTGCTAGCCGCTCAACTATTTTGTTTCCTTCCACCTCGTAGTCAGGGCTGAAACCGGTCATGTCAAGCTCAGGATGCCGAACGCAAACTTGTTGGAGTGCGTTGTTGAACGAATCATACATAAGGCTCGCCAAGGCTTCCTCCAATTCCTCTACTCGTCCAGTTGATTTTTTGAGGTCCTCCTGAGTGGCGTGAAGGTTCCCATGCACGGACAATAAGTCAGCAGATAATTGTTCTTTTTTAGATTGGAGACCCTCTTTCTCATTTCTGGACTCATCCAGCGATTTTGATAGGTCATCTTTCTCGGAGGTTAGGCACTTAACCTCTCCTTCCGCCTTCTTCAGCTGTGCAGCCAGAGACTTGTTCGCAGCTTTTTTGTCATTAACCTCCTTACCGAGGCGCCGAACTTCAGCAGTGAGATCATCTACCTTACGCCCCATCTCATCAATGCGGTCATCCTGAGCGGAGCAGCGACTGTCAACAACAAGGGAGACCTCTTGCATACCCAAGATTCAGCCAATGACCACTTGCGTGCAGTTCATGAATTCCTGGCGCTCGATTCGTTCTGACACCACCATCTTAGGTCGCCCAATGTTTGGAAAAGCAGAGTCAAGGTCCCTCTCTGATAATTTGAGGGCCCTGCCAACTGGGATCTCAGCAGGAGGAGGAGGAGGAGGAGGAGGAGGATCCTGCGCATCAGCTGTTACCAGAGGCTCTCAGCCACCAAGAGCGTTAGTTACCATCATCCCACCATCGCCTGAGTCCTCAAGAAAGCCACCCGAGATGTGGCAGTCGCTATCTGTAAACTGCCTAGACTCTGACAGTTTGAGGCGCGGCATCTTGGAACCCTCTAGCAGGATTAAGCTTTCATCTCCCCCCGTTTCAGACCTGATCCTCCACGACTTGGCGACACTGATCTGAAAGTCGACTTGCTCGCCGACGAACCTCCCACCACGTTCGTGGGCTCTTTAATTATAGGGCCAGTCGCCCTCCTCTTCAACTCTCCGGCGGGAATATCAGCAGCAAATCAAATTTTCTTCTTTTTATGGTGGGCTTCTTTCTTCTTTCCTTTGTCCACATCTTTTCGTTTCGCAGCAGGGTTTAGGTTAACCTGAGAAACCACACCCTTAGCCACCTTGAGCTTAGCAGCCGCCTCACGTGCAAGTCTCAACGTTTCCATCGGCAAGCTCTCAACTGCAAGACAGGAAAGACAAGTGTTAGTAAAGACAGTTAATACTCACCACATAGTCACAAATGATAAGAAACACCACCACACCTCCATAACACAACACTCTCTTCGAAGGCCACCGGTCAAGGCCCCCCTTAACCTCCACAAACCAATCCACTACCAATGCCTCTTCAGGAGACAAGCTCCCCACCCAAACGAATACTGACTGGCGGGCATCTCATAATGAGCTTTAGTCCAATATAGCGGAAACCGACTCTCCCCACTCGCCCGGTCAATGAAAACAGGCAATTCCCCCTCGCCAAGCACTGGTTCAATCCAGAAAAAATTCCCCCTCCAGTTCTTATACGAGTTGGCATACTGAGCAAATATCGATCCCAGTCCGTTCCCCGCCTTCAACGAAACCTAGCCAAGCTTTTTCAACGAAGGCCACACCTAGAAGCAATAAAAAAATAGCTGCACAGAGCATACCCACTCAAAATATCGACATATCTTTTCAAACACTCGTACAAACGCCCAAGCGTTAGGGTGCAGTTGAGAAGGCGCGACCCGAAGATAGGCTAACACCCCATCTCGAACTCAGAGAAAGGAAACCTAACTTTCTAATCTGTAAAATGAGTCTTGTACACCATGAACCGCCATCGAGAGATCGCCCCGCAGCGAGGCCTGCCACAAACTTTTGTAGCATGTCTGACCGCAGTGCTTTGCCACATCATCTCGTTTTTGACATTTTCAGTTATATCGAAATTTCCCTCCGTCTGGTAAGCCTGGTCCAAAATAGCTCCACTAATATAGCAAGATGAAGAGGTTGTCACCATCGGATCTACCCAACTCCTCGCCGAAAATCGTTCGTGATTTTGCGCAACTGCCACAAGACAAGAGAATACCCTCAAATCACACCTGGGAGCGACAAACACACAGTCAATCGCCAAAAACTTCATCCAGCGCCAAGAAGATCAGCAAAGAGTCAAACTCTGAACATCCACACCACCCAGCTCCTACTCCCTAGACCACCGACATCCCCTTACCAATAAGCCAATCAAAAACAACTCAAACACAAGAAACTTACCGTAAGAATCAGAGGTGTCCGAAGAGCTTGATGTATAAAAATATGAATAGCTTAAAGATGAAGGCCACCATGCAGGCGGTATCTTATAAAGCCCCAGGTCTTCATAAATGGCATCCCAGACGCCATACCTTGTAAGTCGACCATCCTCTGGGTGGTATCTACCCAATCGGTTGTCAGTTGACTCGTCATAGTTACGGCAATGGAAGGACTGGGAAATGTTGGGAATTTGTCCATGAGATGTACAAAGGGCAACTGAAGATTGGCGAGGCTTGTAATAATACTCTAATGGACGGTTTTGCGGTTGGCGGTTAATATTGGATAGAGGCCGAATAAGTCGCCTAACTCTAAGATCAGTGCGTCGCGAAACACGGCGGCGCGAAGCGGCCCCCTGATCACAAGAACGATCAGAAGGCCTAGAATGACTCCTTCGTGAAGGGCGAGGTCCAGCCCCCTCACCAGATCCCCCTGATTGTCGCCTTCTAGATCCTGCAGACTGGCGCCTACCAGATTTAGAAGCCTTCTCTCCAGTCGCCACATGGCACCTACCATGAAGACGAGAACCAGACGCCTCACCAGAATACGGAACCACAGGTCCTAATGCCCTCTCCGGTAAGAGATTTTGAATCTCTTCTTCACTAAAACCCAGAAGCTCAGGTATCCTACCATGGGGTAACGACTCGACCCCAGGAATTAAAGAGCGGTCTGGGGAACGACTAGCCAGGTATTCCTGCATAGCTGGCCCCACTGCACTGCCATCCAGTGTGTCGAAAGCTTCATCAAACTCTTCCTTCTTAACTTCCACTTCCAACTCAAGCAATATTAAACCAGGGATGGGTTCCGTAAACTTAACCATCACAAGAAAAAGGAGAAGGGAAGCAAAGCCAAAGAAATGTAAAGAAATATCAAAGGAGGAAGCCAGAAACACTGTACCTGAGATAATGCAGAGAATGAAGAAAAGAAGACCGGCACGAGCACACTCACACATAGAGAAAACAAGGCAGGAACAATAAGGAGCTTGAGTTTCGTGAAGAAGGTCCTCAAGGAGGTCCTTCTTTCCTTTAAATAGGGAGAAAAGGATCAGGATGACATACACGTGTAGTGCCCTCCTTTCTCAATCGTAGGATGGCACAACCGTCAGGTAATGGGCGGTTGTGATGAGGGGCCCGATGGTAATTACAGGGGGACAAGACACCCCTCACGTCGCATTAATGCACCGTGCCTCGTGACGCTTGAGTGCCTGCAGTTAATTGCAATGATGGAAGCACCCGTCATTACTGCTCCTTGAAAACCGAAAAGCCACCTTGCCTGTCAGAATGACTGCCTTTTCCCAAAAAGCCCCTTGCAGACCGCTCAGATCGCCAAGAAGGCGTCGCCAAAGCCCATTTACCTTGGCACCAACCTACGCTTGCTACCAAGCTGGGGGGCTCCTGTTCCGGATGGCCCAACAACACAGCGGCCCAAAGGTCCAGGCCCAATCTCAACCCTCAATCCACGTCTGCCCTACCAGCTGGTAAGATCCCCTAACTCCTAACGCGACGACTCTTCCTAGGGGAAACACCAAAATGTCCTATCTTGGGACCCCAACCCCCAAAGGTAGTCACCCCAGATGCCATAAGGGGAAACTGCCCTTTGTCCCACGCTGACACCGCCAGACACAGGGGGCGCAGCGCTGCTATCACAGCAGCGTCTGCCACGCCCAACACTGCCACCCTTAGCAGATCCCAAGGAGGGTTGACCCTCTCCTCACCAACCCAAGCAAGATTCACATCACCTTCCCTATAAATAGCCCCCTGGGCACATGAAGAAGGTATCTTATGTGTCGTTATTATGCTCATTTGTATTAAGTCACATATACACACACTAAATCCTCCATTATTATCTTCTTGCCTTCATACTTGGAACAGTGTCTTCTAGCTTGGTCTTTACCTCTGCTAGTGGCACCATCCATACAGTGACATCATCTCCAAAGAAAATATAGTGGGCCTATAGATCGTAACGGTACAATAAGATTGAGAAATATAATAAAAATAATTTTATATAAGTTATTTGTATATAGTTTGAATGTTTCTATTTTCTAAGTTATTCTCTGTTTTTCTAAACATTGGAAATTGAAAATCTTTGTTTCAACTTTCGAATTGAATCATATCTACATCGTGCAATACTAATAACTATCTATCAAAGTGTGTGAATATTTCAAGAAAAATTGAGTCCAATTGAAAAAAAAAATTAAAAAAAATCCTTAAAGTAGAAGTAGAATAATCCAACCGGCCACCTTGACTTAGGCCTAGGATTCTCAAAGGAGCACTTGTTGCCGTCTTATAAAACATGTCAAATGTTGTTTGATAATCATGAAACAGTACTAAAACCTATATCTTATTTTGGCTAACAAATCTGTGTCAAACCGCTTATCCTTTATTTATTTTATGGATACGGTGTTTCCTTGTCATTGGATATAAAATTAACTTTGATACATATAAAAAAATTCATATAAGGGGAAAAGACAATAAAAAAAAACATATAAATCTCATATACTTTTATATGGAAATGGATCTTCTAATGTGTATTTTAACATGATCATCATGTCATGTGAGAGAGTCTTAACCATTAATAATTAAATCAATGATAATGATTGTGTAACTTCCTATTCTTATATTTTTTTCTTTCCTCCCTTATCACCAGTGGTTATAATTGCCCCACATGTTAATTAGCATACGAAAGAATCCACCATCAAAGGAGAAAGACAAAAAATATATATAAATCTCACTTAATTTTTATACGTGTATTGAAAATAATTTTATCTTCCCCACAATACATTTTTTATTTTAAATTTGTAAAATTTTAACTCAACCAACCGCTTCAAATTCTCAATTGACTCAATTAAATTCCACAGACAACGCCTCAAAATCTTAAAAAGAAAAGATTGTTGTTTTCAGCTCTAACTGCCATTATTGTTATCTCACTGTGTATTGGCAACTCAATCTTCCCTCTTAAGGCTTAACCGTTCTTCTTCTTCTTCTTCTTTAAGGCATTGCTTTCATACCCATCTTCATTTTCTTATTCTGCTTTGTTGTATTTTAATAACCTGTTATCAACAGTGATGAGGCAAAGGTCACCACATCACAACCAGGTACTGTTTCTCTCTCTCTCTCTCTCTCTCTCTCTCTCTTATGGATTCTTTCTTTCTGGACTCTTGTTGTTCTTGTTGCTGTATTTGGTGTTATGGGGTTTGTTGATTTTGGGAAACTGAGGAAAATTGCAGAGGACTTGGGCTGAACTATGTTGTTTGGGTTGGTCCTGCATACAGCTCTTCTGGGCAAGGGTGGTCTTGCGCAAATTGCTTAACATGGGAAGCAACGACTCTGATTACAGTGCTGACCCTGATGATGATGATGATGATGAAGGGGATCCTATTAGTGATTCAGACAATGAAGGTGAGTTCATACAACAATGATTCTATTATTATTTTGAGTGCCTGTGTTTTTTACATTTTGAAGATTGGTGAAGTGGGTTGCTGTGGATTTTGTTAATTTGATTAGAATTTGGAAAATTGAGCATTGGGGTGTATGTCAGTTGTCAAATGATCAGAAAACTCAAAATTGAGATTGTTTCTAGGCATTGTAGGCTGTGTTTAATGATCTCCTATGTCTTTTGGCTGTTGAACACTTTTGGTTTTGGTGTATAATGTAGAGTGGCCAAGACAGTCGCGGTTTATGGACAACAGAGGTGATGAAGCTCCTAGTGAATCAAATGGTGACTTTTTCCATTCATGAAAGCTCTAATTTATCAACTGTGAAATGCAGAATTTTATTCATTTTTTCTAACATAATTTGAAGACTGGCATAAGGCTTTTCAGTGGGTGTAAGAATGATACATCTCTGTAGTTTGTTGTTGCTTACTTGTCAGTTTGGATAATTCCTCCTGTAGTAGGCCGTTGGAAACTACTTGATTTTCTCCATTTAATATAAACATGGTTGCTAAATTAGGCAAATCAAATTGTTTACTGTCATGTAATTAAAATTTAAAACCTTTGTAACATTATTCCTGTATGGAGACATTCTTCCTCCCTAGTTGTAATCTGCTTATCACAAAAAAGTCATGGCATGCTGCTGAAATAATTAGCTCCATGAACATCCAGTTCTAACTTCTAATATTAGTCTTTTCTGATTTTTCATCTATTCTGCAAACTGTGAAGGTTTAATATATTGTTTTTCTTTATTGCTTCTGTATAATAGCCCAAATTTCTATTGAATTACAGAATTTCTTCCAAGGTTAAGGAGGCAAAAGTCTTCGACTTATAGATCTCAGTATATAAACATGAAGGAGTTGAGGTGAGGCACAACTCTCATGTTTATTTAGCAAGCAAGAGTAAACAATAGTTGCACTGCTTTGAAAGTGTGAAAAGAACTGTTTATTTTGCAGTATTTCTGAAGCCTCTCTTATCTGGATTCTGATGTATATTTGCTTCCTAGGGTATGTGTTGGCACTTGGAATGTTGGAGGAAGACTTCCACCTGATGATCTAGATGTTGATGAATGGTTTGGTGTCAATGAACCGGCTGACATCTATGTCCTTGGGTAAGTTCTCCATTGGTTGTTACTGAGAATACTTCTTAAAATACATTATGTTGAGCTGACATATATACATCAAATACTGTTAATATTCATCATGGTAAGCTGGTCTTGGCATATATGTTAATGAATTTTTGGTCCTCGTCATAAGTTTCTTTTTTCTCCTCGTTTGAATCGTATGTACACCTGAATAGATCTGATGCCATTTTGTAATGACTTTTAAAATATTTTCTGATATAATCACTTCTATTTCATGCATATCAAGATCCACCCCGTTTGTTTTACTAAAACAATGCTTTACACTTGCAGTCTTCAAGAGATTGTTCCCTTAAACCCTGGTAACATTTTTGGTGCTGAAGATACTCGTCCTGTTCAAAAATGGGAGAATATTATTCGGGAAACACTGAATAGAGTTCGACCTGCAGAACTGAAGATAAAATCCTTTAGTGATCCTCCATCTCCATCAAGATTTAAGCCATCAGATGATGTCCCTGGTATAGAAGAAGAAATATTACTTGAAAGTGATAGTGACATTGGTGAGGAAGTACATCCTTTGGATGAAGAACACAATATTTGTGATGGAGGTACTAACGGAACAATCACGGATGAAATCATGAATACAAATTTATTGGCTTCCAATGCTGCTGATATTGCCAACTCCGGTATGCCAGATGAAATTGATTTAAAGAGACAGTTTTCCTTTCCAAAGAGGTTTGATAGGCTACAAGGTTCGCAAGAAAACATGGACACATCATATGCCCAACAGGCCACTAAACTAACCCGAATGCTTAGTGGGTCTGAAAGGATTGGTTTGAGCTGGCCAGAGCCACCACTACATCTGTTATCCCAGCGAGGTTTGGAGAGGCCAACTTCTTTTAAATCAGTCAAATCCTTTAAATCATCAAAGTCGTTCAGAACATATAATTCTTTCAAGTCAATTATGGATGAAATACCTGGGATTGGTTTGCTTCCTGAAATTGACCTTGAAGCTTTAAGGAAGCGGAAAAGAAGATCTTCATATGTAAGGATTGTGAGCAAGCAGATGGTTGGGATTTTCATCACCGTATGGGTTCGTCGAAGCTTGCGTAAACATATTCAGAATGTAAAGGTTTCAACGGTTGGTGTTGGTGTTATGGGCTATATTGGTAACAAGGTATTTTCTATTTCTTCACAGTATTTTTTTTTTTTTCTTTTTTTTCCCACTGCTTGAGTTTGTATGTTTTTTATTTTTATTTTTTTAGTGATTATATTGTCATATTATCATTTGATAATTCATCTTTTGTTCTTTTTTTTTTTTTTGTTCATATACAATTTCCTGCATTATCACGTGATATTAGGTTCTTACATATTTGCTTGCTACCTACCAAGGACTGAAACACAGTAGTTATGTTTCATAACAAATCAATTGCTTAGTGATTTTGTTATCATCTTGCTGTTTATCTTGTTCAATAACAAATCAATTGCCCATCTTGCCCAAGATAATTTCCTCGCATCATGCATAAAGTTGGTTTCCTCCTTATCTTTTAATTGATCATATTTTAATCAAAATTTTGGAAAAGGGGGGAATAGCCCTCTCCAAAACCTAATAGCCCCGGCAAAGAAGGATTTATTTCGATTTATCTGAATTGATATAAATTCTTTACTAGTTACACCGATTAGTTTTAATCTTTAACATGATTTCTTGTGATGATTATGCTGATCTTTTTTTAGTTCATCTTGTCTTTTTGAACTAGATTGATTTAATATTGGTAATATTTAATATTGAGTCGTGCAACCATCTGATCAATATTATTTTTGCATCAGATTGTAAAAACTTTTTCAATTTTTCCAGGGATCAATATCTGTAAGCATGTCCATATATCAGACGCTATTTTGTTTCATATGCACTCACCTTACATCCGGTGAAAAGGAAGGAGATGAACTTAAAAGAAATGCTGATGTTCATGAGATACTTCGTAGAACCCATTTTCATTCACTTTCTTATATTGGACTTCCCAAAAGAATCCTTGATCACGAGTGAGTGCTTGCTTTAATATACTATGACAAACCGAATTGTTATTATACTTCCTTTTTAGAACTGTTGTACATTTTTCTACATTATATGTTTACCTTGTGCACTGAATTACCTGGTCCTTCGTTTTTTTGTCTTTTTGATTAATTATTTGCTCTCATCTTTCTATGGGTTTATCATTTTTCTATGCCTTTGAATTATATTGAGCCCAAAATTGTGCTTATAGTGGGAAATGGGAGTTTGACATGGACTGAGGTGGCTACTTATATTTTTAAAAAAAAATTAGAATGTAAGGAAATTGATGAATTATCTGGTTGTGTCCTCTCAGACCAAAATCAAACACATGTACTCTAATACGAAGGCTATATGAGATCCACCGAACCCTCCAATGCTTCGACTCTGTTTCCCATTTCTCCCCCAAAAAAGAAGCTGGTAGGCCAGACCAATTGTTAGGGTTTTTTAGATGGAAGAACTCAATTTTATTAGTAAATAGCCCAAAAACAGATCAAGAGAAGCAAGAATGGAAAGAATGGAGAAGTGGAATAGTCCACTGTTACTGAGATTTGCGGAACAAGGAGAGATTAATGCTGGGGTCTAATAAGTATATATAGCGATTAATGCGTTGTAGTTTGTATTGTATCATAATACATCATTCACAACAATATCAATATTATTTTATTACTCTGGGTATTCATTTTCCTCCTGTACCTGAATTCATATTATCTCAACATGTCATAACAGGCTGTATTTGTTGCAATTGAGCAGCCTTTTCACTTGTATTTAGCTTTAGATAAAGATTATGTGGCTCATGGATTTGCTTTTATGACTCCTGACTCCTCAATGGTGTGCCAATGAGTTTCTATCCAACATAAAATAAGCCGTAGTGCCTGACACTAGTTGTAACACCAACATGAGAGCCACTGACAATAACCCTTGACAATGGAGGGTTACCTTTTCTCTTGAACTTTACACTTATGTTGCTATATAAATGTGCACTTGGTACAGGGGAATGGAAAAGGCAGGGTAAAGTGCCACAAAGTGCCTTTGCAATGAAGGCAAAGTATTCTGGTAAGGCACTGCCAGCCTAGGCAAGTACTAAGTACTGTGGAATGCCTTTATACAATCTGTAGATCAGAAAGAGTTGGTATAATTATGTATTACTTAAGTGAAGCAATTTCTATTTGATTGACAAGTGCATTACAAATAACATTCTGGTAGCTAATTCTTTGTCTCTGGTATGCTCTCACGCACGCACATATTCATTTTGTGATTCCATCACCTTTATATATTCTGTAATATCAATGTCTTGATATGGATTTCAAATGCATAGATAATAAATTATAGGAATGAAAGATGTACATAAAGAAACAAAGAAGAAAACAAAATTAGACTAGTTGTCCTATAGTTAGAAAACATTTGCTATTTTGTCTAGTTTTACGTATGTGGTTATAATTGTTATTGTCTTCTTCATTAAGTTTGGTATAACTAATAAGCATGTTTGGTCTCTCGTTTGGAATCCCCATACCATGTTTTGGGCAAAAGCTACAAGAAACAAGTTGTGCCCAAACCATGATATGGTGGGGCTTTCCTAATGGGAAACCAAACACACACTACGTTACTAGGAGAGACACTAGCTGAAATTATTGCATGATATTATAGTATGACTTGTTTCATGAAATATGATATTTCATATTAGGGACAAGGTGTTATAGCAATGTGCAGCTTTTGTTGTTGTATGGTGTTTCTACCTCTCTGGTCGGATGAAAATACTAAAATAATTAAGGATAAACCTTGCTTCTGTCACTCTTATGGGAGACAGTTATTTTTATGGAATTGTTTTGGATTCTGATGAAGGTCATAGAAATGAGGATGTTGTTATGGATGAGTGCACATATTAGGCTGGATAATGCTAGGAAAGAGTTAATCAGAGAGAAGGTTTGATTGTCTTCTATTGAGGAAAGCGTGATGACAAACCATTTTGAGAATGGTTTGATCTTGTAAAATGTTAACCTACCTGCATGCCCTGTGAGAAGATGTGATATTACAAATGATGCCTTTTAAAGAGGGGTAGAGGGAGACCAAAAAGGTCATGGTGGGTTACTACTATTAAGAAGGATATAGGGTACATGAGGCTTCATTAATTTATAATACAGGATTAAGCTGACTGGCATACTAGAATTCTTGTAGCCAACCCGTGGTGGGAATAAAGCTTGATTATTGTTGTTGTGCAGTGGGATTGCCATGAGATGCTTTCATGATGTGTATTCCTTTTGCTGTTTGGTTTTTGTTCTCTATATGACTATGTACTCTGTTTATTTACTTCTCTACCAGTCTACCTTCCTTCCCTTCTGAAAAAATCCTAGTTTTTTCAAATTTAATGAAGAAGAGTAATCCATAATGTGAAAATCCTAAAGGTTAATTTCTTCTAATATTTTTGCCAGTTTTTATTTGATTGAGATACTGATATTTGAATCTAACTATATAAGCAGAATATCTTATATGACCAAATAATTCAATATTCTTTAAGCATTTTGTGTGTTTAAACCTAGGGGAAATACTTTCTCATGTCACTCATACTTCGATTTATGTACTTTGTTTTTTATTTTTTTTAATTTCTTATGGTAGGACCCACATGAAATATGTGTGTAGGAAAATTTCTCCTCTCATGTGAAAGGAGAAAAACAAAACCCTTCAACCAAACCACTCCCATTAAACCCCGGCTAGCGAGGTTGGGGTGATGACAATCATTGTATGTAACATTATCCTTGTATATTAGCAAAGAGATTGTTTCTCGAATTCAAACCCATGATTGAAAGTCCCAAAGGAGCAACTTTATTGTTGATCTAGGCTCGCCCTCTTCATTTTGTGTGTTTAAAGTGGTCAAAAATAATTGCAAGCCATAATTTAGTAACTTAGGTAGTTTGCCCACTCTTGTTTCATTCACTTGGTTGGTGCATTTTTAGCTTCCTTCTGTTTCTGTTTGGTCACTGAAATTCCGTGTTTAAATGTTGTGTTTTATAATTGCTTAATCAATTCCAATTTATGTACAGACGTATAATTTGGTTGGGTGATCTGAATTACCGTATCAACTTATCAAATGTGGAAACAAGAGCCCTTATCTCAAAAAAGCAGTGGTCAAAATTGGTTGAGAAAGACCAGGTACTATAGAAACTCTTATATTTAGTATGTACTGCACCAGAACATTCCTCTGGAGCACAATTTACAAAGTCGAATCTGGTGTTTTCTAACCTGATTGGGTTGAAGCCAACTTAGAGGCTTTTTTTTTTTTCCAAAAACAATTCTATAAAGTAACTTTTTGGTCCCTTGATCTCTTGTTTGTGAGGTGTAATAAGTAAAAATCTTTTGCAAAACAGTGCTGCCATTCTAATGTTAGTTTCTTTTCATTTCATACTAAATTAACGAGTCATAATACTGCTAGTTAAGAGCATTATTTCAATTATAACTTTAGATATGTAGTGATTGGTTATAGAAGAGATTGATTTAAATATAAATATGCACTTGTTAGGTACAAAGTGTGATAGTGAAGTAAAAGTTTAAGACTTGATTGTCACTATTTATCAGTGTCTAGAAATTGTAATTTTAATTGTCATTTAGTAATAAATTTGAAAGCTTCGGTGTAGAAATTTATTCTATTTGGTGAATCTATTTATTTCTTTCTAAACCAAGAAAATTTATTTATAGAAACCAGAAAGTGATGAAATCAATAATAGAATATGAATGACTATTTGTCCATAGAAATATACATTAAAATGAAAAATTTCAAAATACTATTAATCCTATTTCGTGTTAGATATATAAAATATCAATATTTATGTAGGTGATTTTACCCTTTTATATATATTTACATTCGTATTAAACATTGTATATTATGAGATTCAAAAATGAAAAACTGATAGGAGATATGTGAACAAGTCTTTTGTCCAGATCAATGTCATTGCTATTTGGAAACTGAAAAATTGTATTTAGTACTTTTTTTCCATATAATTAACTCTCCACTGTGTAGTTGTAAGCACAAATTTCGTTTTCTCTTCCCTGAATTGCATGGTTCCCAATTGGACCAAGTTAGATAGTTATACTCCATAACACATGTACTTGTTCATTTTAGTTCCATGTGTTTTGAAATGCGAAAAGAATCTGCTTCGAAAAATGAACTCTAGTTTTAATGTGACGTTCTGGCTGTTTCGTAAATTGACACAATCTTATTATGACAGCTTGTGCAAGAACTCAACAACGGTGCATTTGGAGGATGGTCGGAAGGCATGTTAAACTTCCCACCAACTTATAAATATGAGGTTAATTCAGATAAGTACTATGGAGATGATCCCAAGGTTGGAAAGCGTGCACCAGCTTGGTATGCTTTTGTTTAACCTGAGATCCTGCTTCCTTGTTTGCTAATATTGTTCTCCTATGTTTATTTATCTATCTTCTAAAATACCATTGTCTTATCATGTTTTTAACTTTCTTAGGAATATCTCATATTGTTCATTTTGGGTGACCACCTAAAAGTCAAAGACTCAAAATTAGATGTTTTGGATTAGATATCTGGTTTTGGAAACAGATTGAATGACTTGGTAACTTTTTTAGCCAGAATTCCATTTTCCCCCCCTAATATTTTATTTTAAAATTTGAAGAGCTTTAATGAAAGCAGATTTTTCTAGACTGACACTCCTAACCTGAGGCATGTGAAAATAGTTTTTGTTATTTGTGAGATCAAGAGAAGTTTTTTTCTATTCTTCGCTTTTATAAGGTTAAATCAATTTGAAGGTCCCTTTACTATTTGGAGACTTTCAATTAGATCTAGTGCACTATCAGACCGAATTCGCTGACATGGCATCTTATGTAGGCACAAATCTACAGTTGGCAGGGGACAAATTTGATGAGTTTAGTTAATATTTGGGACAAAAATAAAACTTTTAAGGGGCAAGAAGTGAATTTTTCCTATCCTAAATTTTTTGAAAAATTATTTTTTTAATATACATTGATTACTAAAATTTATGTTAAATTGTAACAAATAATTTGATTTGTTTAATATTTGATTGACATGTAGCTTGGCTTGTCATTGGCACGGCATAGATACTCGGTTAGTAGGTCTCCGGATTTAACCTATGAGTCACTACTCAAATTTCATATAATTCATTAAATATACAAATGTTAAATAAAAATAAGAACAGAAATAATATAAAATTTACAAAAAAATATAAAAAAGTTATATTAGCATATAAATGCTTAGTTTATTAGTTTACTAAGCATTTATATGCTAATGGTGAACTTGGTATTTATATGCTAATAAGTTAAAACTAATGAACTTCACAACATAATTTCTATAATACATTTACTCTCAAGTAGTCCAATTCATATAAATTTGATGATTCGATTGAGTTAAAAGCCAAATCGAGTCAACCAAGTAGGCCCAAGAACCTGGTGGTTCAACTCGATTCATAATGCTTCGTTAACATTACCAATTTATTGGTTGGCCTAGAGTGACTAGGAGATCAGAGAAATTCTTAGTTTGGCATTGCCTACCATAGGAATTCAAATTAACAGTTAATTTATGCAAGGTTTTGCGGGTCATTTTAGAAACACACCAATGTCCAAAAAATACCTTTATACTTTTCAAGTGTTGATATAAGTGCTTATGGTAGACAATGACTTCCTAAAATTCTCTTAAGGGATCAATTCCTGATCTAATTGGCCGATTCGGGCTAAGTCTGATAATGATGCTTGCAATAAAGCAAGGTTTTCCTCTATGTAATGCAATAGTTGAGCTAGATAGGATTTGATACTAATACTTCTACATGCTCAAGAAAATATATAGCAATTGTATAACTGTGCCACTGCCAAGCATATGTTCTAAACAGAGATCTGCAGACACTTGGAGACTTGTCCAAAAGGTCTTACTTGAAACTTTTGGAAAATTCTGAATGCTGTCAAACTGAATATGTTAATTATCACCCTGAGTTTTTGAAAATGTTTTTACCTTAGTTATGTCCTTAAACCTGGCTTCAATGTATACTAGTGGTGTCTGTTACATACCTTTTTTTATTAATGAATTTTCTTTACGTTTATAATCACCTCTCAGGTGTGATCGGATTCTTTCATATGGAAAGGGAATGAGATTACTGAGTTATAGAAGGGCTGAGCTCAAGCTGTCAGATCACAGACCCGTGACTGCCACATATATGGCTGATGTTGAGATGTTCTCTCCCAGGAAGCTACAGCGAGCCCTAACTTTCACTGATGCAGAGATTGAAAATGAAGAGGTCATAAAAAAACTTAGGTAGTTGGATTTTAGCTGCTTAATTGGAACAGGTGAATTACTTCATATTATAATATATAAGCTTGTCTTGGATGCATAAGATTTGAATGAACTATTCTCACCCAATTCAACCCCTCACTCTTGTTGAGAATCATAAGTCATAACCCTTGCAAAAAGCAACTTGAGGGAATGTCTTGGCCATAATAATACTACTAGTCAATGGAAATTGATCCTCTAGATTCTGACCAAGTCATTTGAGACAATGTTAGGCATCCATTGACAAATCAATGGTAACAAGAGGCGAGGGAGAAAATGCGTCAGGATAGAGAGTGAGGAAAGGATCACTGTTAGTATGTCTATTAATGGTTGAGATAATTTTAAATAACCTGGTCACATTAAATGCGACATGAGAGGATCTATTCCCACTAGTCAAATTCCTATTTTGATATTTGGTAAATATTGGATCCTCTTGCCATATCTGTTTTGCCTTGGTCACCGGATATATTCTTCATTACTTAGTTAAAAGAGTTTGGTTACTAATATTTCTGGTTTGTTACTTCTGTTAAGGGGTTAGACCATGCCACATTAAGTTCAGAATTAAACACTTCAACTAATAGGGTTCCAATTTCTTGCACCTGCCAGTTTTTCCAAGTTTTGACTTTACCTTTAGTATCATATTTTTATTCTCTTTATGCTTTTGTTCATTGTAAAACCATTCTGCATGAAATCCCGAGTTGTGAAAAATAGGGGTGAGAGAAATCCTTATACGTAGCCTTACTATTGTAAATATTAGAATTGGTGTTGTAATTATTTACTTATTATTTGTATTAACTAGAATACTCTAGAACTGTCTTTGGGCTTAGCCCATTAGGTTTTTTTAATCTCTTTAAATAGAGAACCCTTGTACAGATATTATACAATTCAATAATATACAACTTTTTACTTTCAATTTGGTATCAGAGCTCTCGATCCTAAGGGCTCTACTTCCGCGACTACTGTTTTAAAGCAAAACCCTTATTTTTGCCTCTCGCCGCCATCAGCCGTCACCAGAAATTTTTTCCGGGGACCTTTTGGACCTAGAGGACCATTATTTGTTCAGATCAGTATCACCATTGACCACTGTCTCTGGTCACTATTCCGGCGAGTCTTTTGGTGACTGTTCTGGTGATCTACCCACGGTTGTGATCACCACGACGAGGCGATCTTCTTTGTCTAGGACCCATCTCGAGACTGTCCCTCACGCTCCCTCTTGCGTGTGAAATAGACGTGCCCTCCCATACCTTGCAGCGGTGCGTGTGACATCTTCTGCACGCGCGACTTGGATAGACCAATTCGCCTTCTCATTGCGAGTCCGGATCTGTGCTTACCGTTGTTTTTTGCCTCAGTCACGAAGTCAAACAGTGGTCCCATAGTGGTTTCGTTACTGTTCCGACGACGGTTTTCACTCCCAGAGTGTTTTTGTTACTGTTCCGGCGAAGGTTTTTCATTTTCTTTATCGTCTTGAACTTTATGTCAAACGTTGAAGATACTCCGATCAATCAACCATCTGCTACACCTTCTATGACTTCTCTTAGCCCAAATGATCTGCCTGCTCTCCATCAGAATTATCGTCTTAATGGAAAAAACTATTGTAATGGTGTCAGCTTGTTCGTCCCATTCTCAAAGGGCGTCGTAAGATTGCTCATCTTGAAGGACCTGTTCCCGCCATAACAGATCCAAAATTTGCTAATTGGGATGACGAAGATTCTCTTTTTATGACGTGGCTATGGAACTCTATAACTCCTGAGGTTAGTCAACATTGCATGTTCTTACCTATTCAATGAAACAAAGATGCCGCCACCTGCTACGATCTTCGGAATAGGATTTTTTCTACCAAGCAAGGCTCTTTCTCTGAAACAGAGTATTATGGCATTCTGAATGCATTATGGATTGAGCTTGATCAGTACAAGAGTTTGAAGATGAAGTGTAGCAAGGATGCAGCCACTCTGGCCACCTCTGTTGAAAGAAATCAGATTTTTGATTTTTTTGTGGCCTCAACTCAGAATATGACCCTATTCGGGTTCAAATCTTGGTAAGGAAAAATTACCTACTCTTTCTGAAGTTTTTCACACTGTCAGGGGTGAAGAAAGTCGTAGGGCTGACATGATGGATACCAAATTGTCCGAAGGATTTGTCATGCTCTCATCTAAAGCCACTACTCCAGCTCCTTCTGATTCTCAGCCCACTGACGGGTCTGCTAACTCATGCACTCATTCTTTTATTTCTTCTTGTACTGATTTCAAAACTTCATGGATTGTGGATTCTAGTACTGCTGATCATATGACTTGCTGCAATGACCTTTTTCTTTCTTATAATCTTACTATTGGTATCCGTACTATAGCCGTAGCTGATGGATCACACACATCAGTAGCAGGTTCTGGTACGTTAAAATCCAACCCTCCTTATGTCTCAAGAATGCTCTCCATGTTCCCCAACTTTCTACCAATCTCCTTTCTACTCATAAGCTTACTACAGATTTGAATTGCACTGTAACATTTTTCCTTATTCATTGTGTTTTTCAAGATCTCACAACGGGGAAGATGATTGGAGTTGCTAAGGAGCAGGGTGGGTTGTATTATCTGGTTCCAGACTTTGCTGCAGAAGGTACCATCGATCAGACTTTGATGACTCGTCAGTCTACTTCAGATTCTCTTATTTGGCTTCATCATAAGCGCTTGGGTCATCCTTCTTTTAGTTTACTTTAGTCTATGTTTCCGTCTTTGTTTGTGTCGCAGTCTGTTGAGTCTTTTAATTGTGATGTCTGTCAATTTGAAAATCATCATCGTGTACCATTATTCATTCTGATGTTTGGGGGCCTTCCAAGGTACCTAATGTTTCTGGTGCTAAGTGGTTTGTCTCTTTTATTGATGATTATACTCGGACTACATGGATCTTCTTGATGAAAGATAAGGCAGAAGCAACATAGTTGTTTATCCAGTTTTATTATATGATTGAAACCAGTTTGGTAAACGTATCAAATGCTTGAGATCAGATAATGGTACAAAATATGTTAATCAACATCTTTTCCAATTTATTAAAGACAAAGGAATGGTTCATGAACTCATATGCGTGGATACCCCTCAACAAAATGGGGCTGCTAAAAGAAAAAATCGACATTTGCTTAAAGTCACCAGAGCATTAAGGTTTCAGACATCTGTACCCAACTTTTACTGGGGAGAAGTTGTATTAACTGCAGCCTATTTGATTAACCACTTACCTTCCAGAATCCTTGGCCATGTAAGTCCTGTAGATCTCATTACCTTCTTTTTTTCCTTCTGTTCCAATTATGCAGAGTCTCCACTCTCGTATCTTTGGATGCATTGTCTTTGTCCATGTCCATAAACAGTATCGGAGTAAATTAGAGCCTCGAGGCCTTAAGTGTGTCTTCCTTGGTTATGCTCTCAACAAGAAAAGATACAAATGTTATCACCCTCTGAGTCATAAATTATTTGTTTATGGATGTTAGTTTCCATGAATCTGAGTCTTACTTTCTACCTCTTCGGCTTCAGGGGGAGAACAATATTGAAGCTTCTTCCATTTTCTTTGAGTCTGAGTCTCCCCTTCTGTTACCTACATCATCTCCTACCCCAGTAGTTACACTACATGACAATAAGAAGGAAGACTTAGTTGATGAGGCTGAAAATTCATCTGATTTCTCTTATGACATGCTTCCAATTGATCGACAGAAAGTACGTAAAGCTGGGACACCTGAAACTATTGTACCAAAGGAAGAAACAACCCATACTGTCTCACCAGCAATTGTAATCGTCTGAACCGCTGGTAAGTATTGAATACACTACTTCTTTTATTCCTAAACCTGATATTAATTCTGTTGACTTACCCATTGCTGTAAGAAAAGGGTAAAGGTATTGTACCCAACAACCTATTTCTCATTTTTTCTCCTCTGAGAATCTCTCTATGGAGCATAGAAGCTTTATTACAGCATTTGACTACATTTCAATCCCGAAATCAGTACATGAAGCATTAAGGATGACAATTGGGTTCAAGCCATGCATGACAAGATGAATGCATTGGAGAAGAATAATACATTGGAAGTCGTAGACAGGCCAAATGGAAAAAAGGCAGTAGGATGTAGAGGAGTGTATACTCCGAAGTATAATTCTGATGGGACTCTTGAAAGGTATAAAGCTCGACTGGTTACCAAGGGGTGCACACAAACCTATGGCATTGATTACGAAGAAACGTTTGCTCCTGTGGCCAAAATGAACATTGTAAGAGTTCTATTGTCCCTTGCTGCTCATTTTAATTGGGATTTGAGACAATTTAATGTGAAAAATGCCTTCCTCAATGGGGAATTAGAATAAGAGGTTTACATGGAGATCCGACCAGGATTTAACTCTACAAATGGAGAAAACAAAGTTTGCAGGTTAAAGAAAGCATTATATGGCTTGAAGCAATCCCTGCGTGCTTGGTTTGGAAGATTTACAAAAGTTATGCTTTCATTGGGATATAAGCAAAGTCGAAGGGATCATACACTTTTCTTTAAACATTTTCAGGAAAGTAAGCTCACTATCCTTCTAGTTTATGTTGATGACATTATTATAATAGGGGATGATATAGATGAGAAGCATGCTCTGCAAGAAAGACTGACTAATTTAAAGTTTAAGACCTTTGAAAACTGAGATATTTTCTTGGGATAGAAGTTGCTCATTCAAAACAAGGGATCTTTATTTGTCAACGGAAGTATGTTCTTGATCTCCTTAAGGAAGCAGGAAAACTTGGGTGTAAACCTTTCAGTACTCCAATTGAGCAGAATCACAAACTAGGAAGTGAAAATGAGAGTCATCCAGTTGACAAATGATAGTATCAATGAATAGTGGAAGATTGATATACCTAGCTCATAATAGACTTGATCTAGTTTATGCAGTTAGTATTGTTAATCAATTCATGCATGATCCGAGGGAAAAACACCTGTGAGTTGTGGATAGGATTCTTCAATATCTAAAAAGCACACCAGGAAGAGGACTATTATTCCAGAGAAGAGGAAATTTAGCCGTAGAAGTGTATACAGATGCCGATTATGCTAGATCCGCGACTGACCGACGGTCTACCTCGGGCTATTGTATGTTTCTCTGTGAAAATCTCATAACATGGAGAAGTAAAAAGAAAAATGTGATTGCTAGGTCGAGTACAGAAGCAGAATTCCGGGCCATGGCTCAAGGCATCTGTGAGTTATTATGGCTGAAAATTATTCTCGATGATCTCAAGGTGAGATGTGAAGGGTCTATGAAATTACTCTGTGATAACAAGTCAGCTATCTATATAACCCACAATGTGATAACAAGTCAGCTATCTATATAACCCACAATCCAGTCCAACACGATCAAACCAAATATATTGAGATTGATTGCCACTTCATCAAGGAGAAACTAGATAGCGAACTGATTACTACTCCATATATTCTGTCTAGTTGTCAATTAGCTGATGTCTTGACTAAAGGTTTTCCTAATGATAGGTTTTAAGAGCTTACTAGCAAGTTGAGAATGATAAATATCTATCCTCAGCTTGAGAGAGAGTATTGTAAATATTACAATTAATGTTGTAATTATTTACTTATTATTTGTATTAGCTAGAATACTCTATAAGTGTCTTTGGGCTTAGCCCATTTGGTTTTTTTCAATCTCTTTAAATAGAGAACCCTTGTATAGATATTATACAATTTAATAATATACAACTCTTTACTTTCAATTCTTACTCTTATATTTTTGCAAAGAGGTTGTTTTTTGGATTCAAACCATCATCTTTCAGTCACAAAATAGCAGCTTTGTTCGAAGCTCACTAATAAATTGGTTATGTTATTAAAGCATTATGCTGAAGCGCTATAACCAATTTACCTGTTGGAGTTCAATTCTCAATTTATTCAAATCAGACCTGGTGCAAGCTTGTCTGTAAGGTTGCTAGAATCTATTTAGTTTTAAATCACTCAAAAGGCTAAAACAATGCCGTAATGGCTCCAAGAGTTACTCCAAATTTTCAGTAGAGTCCACAAAAGTTATCAAGCCCTTCCTTATTATATTCACTGGTTACCCTAGGATTGCATCAACTATAACTAGTCTAGGTCTCACGATTATCAACTTGAATATATTGAACATCTCTTATATCATGCTTCTGATATATGTATCCTATTCTACTTTCTGGTGCAGGGATACATAATGAGTTCTAAAGGATGTAAGTATTTGCAGAATTTCAAGGAGCATCAGTAACAGCTACTTCACAAAGAAGATTGCCAAACTTGATATTAGATTCATTCATTCATTCATTTTTTTTTTTTAATTTTTTTTTACGTCAACGTTTGTATAGGAAACAGTTTTATGATTTGTCTTTTAGGTATCCTACCAATAGGATTTAGTACTAGTTGGTTAATTGGCTGCATCATGTGTATGTCCTTCTAGGTTTGAGGAGTTCATTGTATCAAGATCTTTAAATGGAAGTTTTTATTTTTATTTTTTTTATGTTTATAGAAATAAGGGTTAAGTCAATATTTTATGTGATTTTTTCTAAAATTACATATTCTCTAATTTTTGTTTTTATCACTTATCTCTTATGTGATTTATTTTTAAGTCGAATTGCACTGTTCGCGTGAACAATAAACAAATCCTTGTCTCATTTCCAAATACTTAAGTTTTATTTGAGCTTTATACATTTAATACTAAAAGTTGATGTAATATTTTTGCCTAATGGAAATAGAAATAGAAATTGATATAATATTTCAATAACCTTGAGTTCGCATTTAATAATAAAAGATGATTTTCATTAGAAATTGAGAGAGCAACAACCTGAGTATATGCTCTCTATTGCATTTGAAATTCAGCAACCATCTGTACGAACCAAAAGGAATCAGTTATCAGTATTAAACAACATCCTTCTATATATATATTTATACAAAACGACCCATATGCACAAGAAAATAAGGATGGCCATAAGCCCATAACCCATTCTTTTTGTGTCTTCGATCATTTGAGCCAGTAATTTATTTTTATCCTCTAGACTTTCTTCCAGCTGCATCACTAAGTTTCGTTTTCTTTTTCATTTTTCAAGCTTTATTGAATGATATCTCCATCTCAACTAAGCACGTGGGAGACTAGTGCTAATTAGTTGTTAGTTTGTTATAACTGCCTTTGCTTACGTGTATACTCTCTTCCATATTTCTCTCGATCAGTTTTGTATATATACTGATCCTCATGTAATTCGCAAATTAATACAAACAGATTACTTTTTTCTATGGTCTTTGTTCTCTTTCTCTCAGTTTCTATTCCAAGGGTTTCTTTAAGCTTTGCAGTTTTTCATTCAATGATTGGAATCTCTTAATAATTATTCTTTTTATATATAGTTTAAACTGATAGACGAGACTACATTAATGATTTTATATATTTTTAATACTTTACATCCCCTCTTTTCTAGCATTACACCCAAGATTGACCCATTTGAAAAAATAAATTGCACTTCATCAGTATCAGTAGGTAGGGATAACAGAACTGCTTCAACCTAATGGGTTGTCTCGTTTAATCCATCAATTATGGCGAGTTGAATTGAGATTTTCAATTTACCAACCCACTTGAATCTGCTATGGATAAGAGCATATCAAAATGGTTTGATCCGTTGAGAGGGTTTTTTTGGAAAATAATAATTAACTATATTTTACAATTCTTTGATCTTCATTCGATTCATTTTACATCCATGGAAACATAAATTTTAATTTTTTTTTTTACATTTTTAATATATAAACAGATTCAAGGGGCGGGGCAAGTTGAAATTTTTTACCCACTTTTTAAAACGCGCCGAATCGAATTACGCGCCATCTCTGCTTACAACTTGCAAGCACAAATTTTCTTTAAATGTTAATAAAATTAAAAATTAAAAGTACTCTAAAACTTGCCTTATAATTGGGACATCCCACAAATGGTCTCTCAACATTAATTGTGCCACGCCATTTGAATTGGAAATAAACTTCCACACTAACGTCTTCCATTCCATCCATCCACCAGAATAATAGGCAAAAAATGGAGGGCATATTTGGTACTTTTTAAAGCTAAAATTCACTTTTAAGCTAAAGTTAAGAAAAAGAGATTAAAAAATAAAAAAAAAAGCTGTTTGATGATTTTATAAAGCTGTTTTAATTTTTGAAGGAATGAATACAAAATAATTAATTATTAAGATGGATTATTAGAGTAAAGAGTAAAATTGATAAATATAAATTTGGAAAAAGGGTGAATTTAAAAAATATATATGGAAATTCTAAAACGCTAATATATATCTTAAAAAAAGCTACTCTTAAAAGCTTTTAGCTTCTTTTTTTTTTCATTATAACAAAATACTCTTTTTACAATAAATAAAATTTTCCAAATAGACACGAAGAATAATTTATTTTGCATATTCATGCACGAAAGAATACGTGATTTTGAGTGGATTCAACACTTTACATCCTACCTACGAGAGACACTGTTGGTTTTGCAGATTTATACGAGACTATTTTTGAGGGGTATTTTTTGACATAATAACATTTATAAATAAGAATTTAAATAAACTTATAAAAAAATCACATAGCAGAGAAGTGATAAAAAAAAATAGTGGATTAAGTGATGCACCTTCTAATCTATTTTAAACTAAAGGTGTTTCTTTAAATTATTTTATGGGAGATTATACTTATAATTTTTTTTAATCATTTTTTATGATTTTTTTTATTATTGGATCAAAATTAATTTAATAATTTTTATTTGAAATTATTTTATAATTATGAATTTAATTTTAATTCTACAATAAAAAAAGTGATTTTAAAAAAAAAATTGATTGTATGAATAACCTATTCCATTTTTCTAATGCCACTAATTTTAACTTTGTGCGCAATTAAAAATTAGGTCCTGAAGTGAAGAGTCAATTAGTAATAAATGAATCAAGGAGTTGAATTCTTTTACGTTAAAATTTTACATTACTTGTTCATAAAAAAATTAAAATTTTTGTATCTATTTATATTTTCATATATATTAAATAAGTGAGATTTGATTATCATTAATAAATAAAGAGATATATATATAAAAAAAAAATCACATGATTACATCATGTACGAAATAGGAGGAGCAAAAGAGTGGTAGCTATGGCTGCTACGTTGCCTCTAATTTCTAAACTTGCCAGTTGCCACGCACGTGAACAAAACATGCTCTTCGATACACACGTCAAGAATCCACAAGAAGACCATGATTGCATTCGCAAATGAAAAGTGGAACGTTGCAACTGCAACTTCAACTTCACCTCTCCATTATGTTCCTCCTCAAGGTCTAGTTTCCAATTTTCCATTATTTCTCTCTCCATCTTCCTTCATTCTACATTCTACCTTAATTCCCACAATTTCATGGTTCTTTAACCTTAAACTTTTTGTGCTTCCCCAGACATGGAGACAAACGGCTTTTGGTGTTTATGGGTACCTTAATTTCACCAAAGCTGGTTTTCTGTGAGTTCCTCAAAACTGACCTACTTATTATTATTATTATTATTATTATTATTATTATTATATGAGGGGATACTCAAAATTGTTATTCATGACGTGGCTCAACAACATTGATTTTACCGAGATAGATAAATTGTGTTATCCGTTTTCAACTTTTACTTTATTGGAATAATCAATTTGGACATAAATTGTGTTCGTTTCGTTTGTTTTTGAATTATTGGGGAGCTTACAAGATTGAATGGAGTTTTTTAATATTGAAAAACAGTATAGTAGAAATAAAGAGTGGACATGAAAATTGGGTACTATTTATTGTGTTTATATATATATAGTTTGTTGGAAAGTTAGAAATTAGAGTAGCAGAAAACTGGTAGCTTTGTATTATTGATATTGTTATTTGGCTTCACTGTGTGTTTAGCCAATGTATAAATTAAACTTTTTGTAGTGATCATTCTAAGAAATTCAAACCAGAGGAAATCGAAACACAAATACCAGGGAAGAATTGCATTGTTACAGGAGCTAACTCTGGAATTGGCTATGCAGCAGCTCAGGGTCTTGCACAGCGGTTTTGAATTGATCTTTCTCCAATGTTTTTATTTTTATTTTTTATTTTTATTTTTTCAGTGTGTAGTTATATGTTATGGCTAATGATTTTCAACAGTGGTGCAACCGTGTATCTTGTATGTCGTAATAAGGAGAGAGGAGAGGCTGCTCTTTCTGAAATTCAAACTAGAACCGGCAATCAAAATGTGTATTTGGAGGTATCACTTTTTTGTTTCTATATTCTAGTCACTAATCCTTATTTTTGAATTATCAGAAGCATTAGAATTTCCTAATTTCATGAATTGAACATGAACTATATGGCACTTTCAACAATTTAGTGCATAAACTGGAAGCATTTGCAAAATATAATTTCCATAATGATTTTATATGACTAGCTATTTTGTCTTGCAGATTTGTGACCTTTCATCTGTCACTGAAATCAAGTCACTTGCTTCCAGGCTTTCTAAAAAAAATGTGCCAGTTCATGTGTTGGTAAATTCTCGATTGTTTCTTGCAATTACTTCACTGCATGTAATTTCTGGTAGCTTTACTATTGAAACTTAATGGGATATCTGTAGGTTGCTGATGGATACTGTTTTATATTAAGAAATTACAACTTTTAATGTGTCTTGTGCAATAAAATCTAATATGGAATAATTTCTTGCATCAAGGTTAACAATGCCGGCTTGCTCGAGCAAAACCGAGTTACCACATCAGAAGGGTGATTCTTTATTGTTTAATATAGAAATATAAATTTTGCAAATTCTACCTGTGACCTGCATTTTTCTGCTTCCTTTTAATGTATTCTGTCATAATCCAGGTATGAGTTGAACTTTGCTGTAAATGTATTAGGCACTTACACCATGACAGAATTGATGGTGCCATTACTGGAGAAAGCTTCCCCTGATGCACGTGTAATTACTGTTTCTTCTGGTGGAATGTATGCTTCTCCCTTGACCAAAGATCTACAGGTAACTGCATTATGAACATGTCAGCAGACTCAATCATTTATAGGATTTTAGTATAATTTATTTGGTTGTCTGTACCAGTATTCCGAGAGCAACTTTAATGGGGTTGAACAATATGCTCGAAACAAGCGTGTTCAGGTCAGTTAAATTAATGATTCTATATTAGGGTACATTATTTTTTCTTGTGATGTTTTACAATTAAATATAAAACTGTAGCAAAGTATCTTTAGCTTGTCTAAAATTTACTGGTGATTTTGGATCAACTTACTTCAATATGCACATTCTCTTCAATTCAACTTACATGATGTAATATCTTTGGGTTCATTGTCTTAGAGAAGAGAACACACCAATTTCTCTTAGCTGTGCATACTTAACAACAGAAACTATTATTAGTTTATTATATAGTGGTGAATTTGCCCTGTTTTTCCACAAGTTCGTTGGAAAATTTTTTGTTCCTTCAACAGTCTTGCTTTATAGCTCATTCCATTTGTTGGATTGTGCCTCCAAGATAATGCTTCTAATTTTAAGCACCAATATCTATCATGACAAATATTTTAGGTGGTGGACCTCCAGTAAAATCTTTGTTTGGTTACTGCAAGGGAATCCTTCTAGTGATTCAAATGTTACGTATACACAATTTTTTTTTTTTTTTTTTAATTCATCAAATCCAATGTGTCTAATAATGATATATTATATGTAAACTAAGAACTACTAGAACATTTTAATTTGAACTGAGCATATTACTCTTATCTATCAGATAACAAGTATTATAAATAAGCATTTAAATACCTTTGATTTCTTAAGAAACTTGTGGTTTGGCTTATGAAATTGAATGTTCCACAGTTGAAACAGCCTAGTCTTTTGAATTTTGAGTTTGGTGCTATAATCACTGTATCTGGTTCTTAGTTTTCAAAAGTTAAATCTCTATCAAGAAATTTGATTTATTTAGTTTAAATTAGATCCACTATCAATGCAATACTCTAAGCATAAGTAAAAAAGCGTCACATCATTATAGTATTAGTAACTAAGGTCCATAATTAAATACAATTTTTTAGCAAGTTTTTATTGTGACACAAAAACAGCCTCTTTGCAATTATGCAAGGGTAAGGCTGCGTACAAGGATTACTTTTACCCCACACTTGCTAGTCTGGTTTAACGGGGAGTGATTTTTTTTTATTGTGACACAAAATGGTTTACTTGTGGTTGAAAATTTTTATATTACAGTGGACCATAATTAAATACCTATTGTATATATAACTCTTTGTATGATCCATGTAATCAGAAAACAGGCAGCAGTTGTACTATCTGACATCACGTGGAATGTTTTCAAAATCTTTTTTATCATGTTTGCATGTCATATAATTTAGAATCCATATTTCCTTGATAGAATCTTAGAGGCATTTAAAAGAGATTACTTGAGTGCTTTCTGTTTATATTTTTTATTTTTTTTCGTTTGTCTGTATTCATGCAAATTTATGACATATTTGTTATGCCAGGTTGCCCTAACAGAAAAGTGGGCTGAGAAATATAAGAACAAAGGGATAGGATTCTACTCAATGCACCCTGGTTGGGCTGAGACTCCTGGGGTTGCAAAGAGTTTGCCAAGCTTCTCTAAAGCGTGAGTATTGTTTATCGTTACACTATCCATAGAACCTATTGATTGTTACTATAAAAATTGGAGACAAAAGCTATTCATGGGCAGAGAGTTCGTCTTTTACATTGTACAAAGCATGTGATGACCAAGTTGTCACAACTTTGATTCTTGTTACCCCTATTCTTTATAATTATATTAAATTTCTGCACAAGATAAAGTGGACTTCTTGATTGTCCATACTTCGAGTCTAAATAACTTGCAACTAAAATATGGGCACCAAAGAAAAGAAAGTAAAATTATTATTTGGCACCTTCCAAATAGTTTATATATTGATTCAATTATTTATAGGCTTTCGGGGAAGCTTAGAACAAGTGAAGAAGGTGCAGACACAGTTATCTGGCTGGCGTTACAACCAAAGGAAAAACTGGTATCAGGAGCATTGTATTTTGATAGAGCTGAAGCTCCAAAGCACCTTACATTTGCTGCTACGAGTGGTTCTCATGCTTTGATCGACTCTATTGTTGATAGTCTTCATTCCATGGCTTCTCCTTTTGTCAATTAGGTAGAGTACTTTTACCCAGGAATTAAAACCTTGAAGTTTTGTAATTAATCATAGAACTCTAAAATAAATGACAGTAATATAAATTGCTTTCAACAATCATCAATGCCTACTCTCCCAACTATACCAAAAACATTGGAGACTTGATGATGGTAACTTTTTATGCACTATCAGTGTGGCTACTTAATTCAGTGAAAAGAAAGAGTGTATTATTCTATTGTGTAAATAACTGTACAAAGGCTCATTATTTAAAGAGACTAAATGACCTAATGAGCTAAGCCTAAAGAAACTTTTAGAGTAGTCTAAATAATAAAATACTAATCTAAATAATACAATATTATTTAAAATGCTCCTCCTCAAATTGAGGAATAGATGTTTTATCATTCCCGGATTGCTAGTAAGTTTTTGAAATCTATCTTTGGAGAGTCTTTTTGTCAAAACATCAGCTAATTGGCGCCTAGAGGGAATGTATGGAGTAGAGATCAGCTCGCTATCAAGTTTCTCTTTAATGAAGTGACGGTCGACCTCAACATGCTTAGTTCGATCATGTTGGAATGAATTATGAACTATATAGATGGCGGACTTATTATCACAAAGTAGCTTCATAGGTCCTTTAGATTTTATTTGGAGATCATCAAGTATAATTTTTTTTAACCATAACAATTCACAAATACCTTGGGCATCGCTCGAAACTTCGCCTCTACACTTGACCTAGCAACCACATCTTGTTTCTTACTTCTCTATGTCACTAAATTACCACAAAGAAACATACAATAACCAGTGGTAGATCGACGGTCAGTCATTGACCTAGCATAATCAACATTAGTGTAAACTTCTAAGGAAAGATTTCCATCACGTCAAATAGTAGTCCTCTGCCAAGAGTAGTTTTGAGATACTAAATAATTCTTTCCACTGTCTGTATGTGTTTTTTTCTCGAATTATGCATGAATTGACTGACAATATTAATAGCATAAGCTAAATCTGATACACTTACAGTTGGCTCATTGCACATGCTTCAACCATTGATTCAGAAAGCTCGAAGTCAATCAGAATTGTGGCCCAATAAATATTGCCCAATTGTTAAAAAAAGTAGTAATTTGAAATATAACAAATTACAATCAAATCCAAGTTGAAATAAAATCGCAAATATGATTGCGATTTGTTTGGTAAGAAAAGAAAAACAACACATTTGACATGATTTGAAATCTAAGATTTAGGATGTATTTTGAATGTAATTATTTATTTATTTTTAGGAATTAATTATCATTATATTTATTTTAGTAATTTTTCTTATTTTTGGGATTTCAGATTTTGAATTTCGAATTATGGATCAATTTGTAATTAGTCTATAAAAAGGTGCTTAAGACCCTTATTCTAGGAGTTGAATTTTGTTATTTTGATAATATAAATTGAGAACTGGAGGGTTATGACACGAGCTGTCGAACTCGTGCAAATTAAAAACCATTTCTTTATTAGGGTTCAGAAAATTTGTAGTAAAGTGGAAACCCTAAGTCATATCTCAAGGAAATTGTTTTGGTAAAAATCGCTTATGATGACAGAAAATTAAAAGGGGGTTTTGGATTTTGATTGAATAATTAAAAAGGCAGAATATAAATTTGGAATAAAAATTCGTAATTAAAAATTAACCAACCTAAGGTTAGGGTTCCATGGACGTCTTTCCTCGGATAAAAAGATATCAGAATCGTGATTGATCGTCAATCGAATCAGAATCCTTATTTCCAATTGACAACCCTCTCTAAGCGATCGCTTAGCATTTGATAATACAGTGCTTCTACTCATACAATCGCAGAGTATCAGCCCGTTTGATTTAAGGTCATAGGGTCAATCAATCTAACCATCAAATCTGATGATTAATCCCTTTCCATAATCGCAATCGCGAACCTCAGATTGAATATCCACGATCGCACGATATCAATCTGAGGTGGGAAGGGAAACAAAACTGATTTAAAATAAAGCGCAGACCCTCAAGACTAATACATGGAATCTGTTACCCTTAGGTTGATTAAAAGGTTCTTAGCCTCGTATGGCTAAGGTAAACATGATTAAAATAAAATAAAAAGAAGAAGAAAAAGATGAAGAACGCGAAGAACGCTCCAGAGAAAGTGCTTTGATCCCCGAATTCGAAATTACAGAATGAATAATAGTTTCCTACTCTGCCGTCATATACCCCTACCCAAATCGGGTTAGGGTTCAGTTCTGATCGGCCAATCTATCTAAAATACGAAATAAAATAAATAAAATAAAATAAAACTTGGCTTTGGGCCACTTATGTAATTGGGTTTTAATTTAAATTACAAGTCTAAAACTTCAGCAAAACGTGTCCGACTTGGTGCAAGATTTAGACCATCTTCCCGTTTGAATTGGGCTTCAGTAGATGAAATAGCGATTGTAGCCCTATCTGTTAGCTGCAAAACGCAACAAGAACAGAGTCAATCGGACATCTGTAGAGTGAGATATGGTCAAAATACGGAAGTAGTGTAAATCTGGAAAATTATGACAAAAATCAATTAAACCCAATTAAAATCTAGAATTGTGATTTGACCCAAAAAACATTTATTTAATTCAAATAAATCATAAAAATATCAACCAAGAGTAATAAATAAGTGAAACAAAATATGAGTTATCAGGTTACTCTTTTATAAAAATCTCAACTTTCTATTTAGCCACTTTTTTTATGCGCTTTCGGCATCATTTGGTATCAGAGCACTAAGTTGCCTTCAACCAATGGCTGAACAGAATCATAGAGGTCATCAATGGAGGAGTCATGAAGATAGGGGACGTGGATTCGTTCCTAAAGGAGACATACAACTGCATCAGATATACCGCGTGACATAGAAATTGACGAGCTCAGAAGGCAGATCCAGGATTTGAAGCAACAACTTGAGCAAGCAATGGACAAGAAAATCCAAGTTTTGGAGCGACTACTTGTGCGGGCGCAGAGAAAGAGAATCAAGATTTGGAGCGACGACTTGTGCCGATATGCATGAAAATCCATATTTTGAAGCGAGCTCTTGTGGAGGCGTAGAGTATAGAAAACCAATATTTGGAGCAACGACTTGCATGGACAAATTTGGACATTCAATCCGAAGAAGGAATGGAAATAGAGAACGCATTTGATGACGAAGAGGAGGACGTCAATCTCTTGGGGATTCTAAACCAGAGACAGAATTGAGAAGTATAACCTGGAAATCAGTCCACTTTTCTAGATATCGAGATGCAAATCAGCATTCTTGACTTTGAAGTCTATGATCATAATTCAGTTTATGATGATCATCCGATCTATGATGATAATAATTGTGGAGAAGCACTTTGGAGTTTAAAGGTTTCATGGTAAGCCGGAGCAAGACTGAGTATATGAAGTGTAGTTTTCTCTGGTAGGAGATGTAGATCAAGACCGCGTGCATCTACTTGGTTAAGAGGTTCCCAAGAAAGATGCTTTTAGATATCTGGGATCAAATTGCAAAAAGGTGGTGAGATTGATGAGGATGTAAATCATAGAATCAGAGCATGATGGATGATAATAATTGTGGAGAAGCACTTTGGAGTCTAAAGGTTTCACGGTAAGCCGGAGCAAGACTGAGTATATGAAGTGTAGTTTTCTCTGGTAAGAGATGGAGATCAAGACCCCGTGCATCTACTTGGTCAAGAGGTTCCCAAGAAAGATGTTTTTAGATATCTGGGATCAATTTTGCAAAAAGGTGGTGAGATTGATGAGGATGTAAATCATAGAATTAGAGCAGGATGAATGAAATGACAGAGTGCATCTGGGTTTTTGTGTGACCGCAAAATTCCTCTTAAACTAAAAGGAAAATTCTATAGGATAGCAGTAAGGCCTACAATGTTATATGGAGCTGAATGTTGGCCAGCACATAGGCAACACGAGCATAAAATAAGAGTAGCAGAAATGAGGATGTTAAGGTGGACGTGTGATTATACGAAGATGGATAAAATAAGAAATGAAGATATTCGACGAAAGGTAGAAGTAGTATCGATAACTAAAAAGATAAGGGAACATAGATTGAGGTGGTTTGGGCATGTAATGAGACGGCCCCTGGATGCTCCTGTAAGAACAAAGTTTGTTACCAAGAGCCCGACACAAAGAGAGGTAGAGATAGAGAGAAACTTACCTGGGGAAAGGTAATTAAACAAGACTTAATGGAGTGTCATATAGATTGGCAGACAGTGTGTCTTAGGATGGAGTGGAGAAAAGCTATAAGCAGAGTGGAAAGTTAAACCCGTTGGTATTCCTATGTTCTAGATAGTCCGTTTTTAGTCCTTTTCCTCTTCAATCCCCCCTCTCCTTCTTTCCCCTTCTTGTCTTTTATCTTATTTACCCCTTCCCCAATTATATATATATATATATATATATATATATATTATTTTTTTATTTTTTTAATTTCCTTTTATTTATCATTGGGTTCATCTACCACAACCCCAATTAACTTGGGTTAAATGTGATGTTGATGTTGATGTTAATGTTAATCCGATCTATGATGATAATCCAATTTATGATGATTATCCTATAATGACCCTAACTGGTAAATCTTAATTAGAGATTTAATTTAAGGATTTAAATGCCATAATTAGATTCAGTGAGTGATTCCGAGTATTTTGGCTGTAATCATGACTATGTTATGAACAGTGCGTTCTGTCGGAGAATTCGCAGTCTCGTGAATTAACCGGTAGAGCTTAAATAAGCAAAATTATTTTAGAGACATAATTTGACAATTCTGACGACAAATATGAGTTCAGAATGAAAAATAGTATAGTCTGGCACTTTCCGTGAAAATCTCGTGAATAGTGTTTCTACCGGGTATTTTGTACTGCTATTTGAGCAACCTGTAGAGTCCAGAAATAAATAATTGATGAAATAAGAATAAGAAAGTCCAATATATGCCAAGCAAGTCAATATAGACCCAAGAAAATGATAAGTCTATAAGTTTCAAATTTTATAAATAAACAAAGTACAGTTAGTGGGTTTTTGTGCATTTCGTAAAAAATGGTGCAGAAACCACACTGCAAATTATGAATAGTGCTCGTTAGAAAATAAAAGTTAATGTAAATGACTTTAGAAAAATAAAAATATATTAGTATCTTTGAGTTAGATCCGGGTTAGTTTAAGTGAAATACGCAAGAGAAAAACATCCGATTAAAATAATGCCACATGGGCTTAAAAGAACCAAACCACTCATCTCTCATTACCCAAAAAGCATTTTCTCTCTCTTCTCACCCTCCCAAACCCGTGTCTGCTTGGAGATGGAGACCTAGGGTTTTCAAATTTTCTTTCCTTCCATTCTCACTCTTTTGGTCATCAAAAGGAATTATGCCTTACATGAAATTTATGGGAAAAAGTCCAACGAAGCTATTCCAACCATCAATTTGAGTTTTTGTTGAGAGCTTGGTGAGTTTTCCCTCCTCCCAAATCTGAGTTACTATTCATCCCAAGGAAAAAAGTGGAGCTTCCATGGAGTTTTGCTTGAGAGAGGTCTCCTAGGCTTTGGGTAGTTGCTTTAAGGTAACAAAACTCTAACCCTATGACTTAGTCTTGTGATTTATGTTGTGAAAAATATTGTGAGCATATTTTGAGTGAGAAATAAAGTAGTTCACCACTTGGATTGATGATAGATTATGAAGGGGTGTTATATAGGAATGGAAGTAAGTATTTGTATATGTTTAAAATGGAAAAAAATCCACGGTGTGGGCTTCCTTTTAATTTCGGCCTTCATAAGATTATGAGGGAATGATGTATAAAATTTTAATCCATGTAGTTGGAAGGCTTCATGTGTTGAAATAAGTGGAAAATTGATGAATGAGTAAGAATACAAAAATAAGAAAAATATTAGGGTGTCATGCCTCTAGGCTAGGCCATAATGTGCCATTGAGGGGTCTATTGTTTTAAAAAAAAAATTAATTGGACATAATGTATAAATATGCATGTAGGTGCAAGTTGCAAAATTAAGGAAAAGAAATGGAATGAAAAGAAAGAGCACCCTTGGCCTTTCCTTTAGGAATTCGGCCTTATAGGGTAAAAATAAGGAGAATTAGATTATGTCCTATTTTATTAAAGTGTTGAGTGTCCAATGTATGAAATTAATAAGATTATATAGTGAAACGGTCTAGACTTGTGTATTGGCATAGGATTGGCAAAAATGCAAAGAAATGAAAAGAAGCGGTAAAATGTATGCCTTATGTGAAAACTAGGCATGATGGCATTTTATTAATTGGTATTTGTGGATTCTTGCTCTAGGTGTACCTAGGGACTAAAAAGAAATCAAAATCTCTTGAAGATATATAAGTAACTTGAGCCACAAGTAAGCTGATTGTTAAAGCTTCAAGAGGTAAGCTCTATGTTTAAGGAGTCTTTTCCTGCTTGAGTGCTCCACCATGGTTAGTGAACTATGGTTGGACTGTATGACTGTGATTTAGATGCTTTGTATAGATGCATTCATATAGAGTTATTTGATAACATGATATGTTTTTCTCTGATATGACTTCTGTAATATGATTTCTGTAACAATCTCTGGCCATTGATTGTATAGTAACCTGATGTCCGCTTCGGGGTCCTCCCTCGGGACTAATGGTGTATGCCTCTGATATTTCTGGTTCCGCTTTGGGGTCCTCCCTCGGGAACACGTGCGTTGATTTCCGCTTGGGGTCCTCCCTGGGGAATGACGGCGCACATCTCTGATATGATATGGATATATGCTCTGTTCTGTTATGATATCTGTTATATGTTGTATTCATATACTCTGTATCTGACTTTCATGCAGGAGTGAGCCAGGGGTATGGAGAATTCTCTATAAACCTGGAGCTTATTGAGATTTGTAATCTCACCCCTCGTTGGGGCCATATTTTCAGGTGCCCAGATTCCCGGTGAGACCTCTCTAGTCAGGGACACGACACGTGGCTGAGGCAGTTGACAGATCGGATTTTTGAGTGGCTGTACCTTTTTGGAGTGTTTGATGTCTTTTAGTATTTCCGCATTTGATGGATCATGATATCGATCCTTTATTTTGTATATGGCCTGTATATGTTTTGTACATGTCTGTCACTTTGATGCATGTACATTTGAGTATTCAGGCACGTTATATGATGATGTAGTATTCAGTTATGTTTATGTATTGGATTGCATGCTGTTAGATTAGCGGCACTGAGCCAAGTTATGCATGCGCCCATGGATGGGTATCTGATTATATTTGCATGACTGGTACTTCTGGATTGATGTGCTGTATAAACTGTTTATCAGGAAATGTTTCTGAGTGGGATTGGAAAATCCCCAATTGTCCGATTTATAGAGGAAACTCCGTCCGTTTTTCGTTTACGTCGAATGAGAATTAAAAAGAAAAAGAAAAAGTTAGCTCGTATTTTCGTAAGTTAAGTCTTCTGCTGTTTCTGTTTATATCATATGCATGTTAATTGAACCGGCTCGAGACAGAGATGTTACATTTATGGTAGTAGAGCAGTTTCTCTAGGAGAGCCTGTGAAATATTGCCTAAATTGTTCGGGTTGATATATTGTTGAGTTTTTCTTGGAGTACTATGATATGCATGTTTGATCACTGAGTGTGAGCGTAGCTAACTCATTGCTTTGTGTGAAATATGCAGAATTATGGTTTGCCCAAGAAGGATTTCTGATCCTCCTATTGACCCGACATATCCAATTTTAGCAAATTTGGCTAGACCCCGTGTAACTCAGCGGGGAAATACTTCACAGCCAGATCCAATGATAACGGCCTTAACTGAGATGCAACAAAATATGGCTGCAGCTAGGCAGCGAGATCTGGAAGTGATGATGAAAGCAAATCAAGCCCTGTTAGAGGCTAATAGGTTGGCCAATCAAGAAATGATGACAGCAAGCAGAATGACGAATATTGAAATGATGAGATTACTCTTGGTTGAGGTGAGGGCTGGTGGGCAAGGTACACAGCCACAGCCTGAGCCACAACCACAATAGCCTGTTCCTCCTCCTCATAATCCCATTGTTGTGGAGGGTGAAGGAAATAATGATTTGAATGAAGAATCTAGTCACAGGGGTGGTGTGGCACAGCCAGCCGCGAATAGAGAGCAAAGATAAAGAATGCTTAATGCCTTCCGAAAACATGCACCACCAAATTACAAAGGAGGCATTGCTCTGATTGCCGCAATTGTTGTATGCTTCTTAAATGCTGCAGAATGATGCAGCCGATTGGTGGAGAAATACCCGTCAGCCCTTGGAATGTCAGGGTCATGCTATTACTTGGCCTTTATTTGAAAGGCAATTCTTGCTGAAATACTTTCCGGCTGAAGCCCGGATAAGGAAGAAGGGTGAATTTGAAGAACTAAAGCAGGGCCAGATGTCTATTGATGAATATTTGAATAAGTTTAATAAGCTGGCCAAATACTCTCATTTCCAGAGAGCTCCACCTACTGAGGATGATCTGGTGTTTAAATTTCATAGAGGATTACATGACAACATTTCTGAAAAACTTGCAGGACACACTTTTGATACTTTTGCTGCACTCGTCAAAAAGTGTAAAAACATTCAAAAGTACTATAGAAGGAAGCACAAGGACCAATCTGCTCCTAATTCTAGTCCTAAAAACACTTCTGGGAATTCTAAAGGAAAAAGGTTGCAGGTTAGACAGTCTGATGGTAAGTTCAAAAAGGCGGGAAATTCTAAGCCTGGAAATCTTAAATCTGCTCCTCAATGCGCTACATGTGGTAAAGTTCATGCTGGGGTTTGCAGAAAAGAGCACAAACTGTGTTACAAATGTGGCCAACCTGGGCATTTTATTAGGGACTGCCCCTTTAATGGGGGACAAGTTTCTACTATTCAGGCTACTCCGGCTCCTATTGTGGTTGAGGAACCATCTCTACCTCTCCCATCTTCAGTTGCCCGAGTATATGCAATGACTCAGCAAGATGCTGAGAGGTCAGCTAGTTTGGTACGAGGTATGATTTCTATTCGTGATGAAATGCTTAGTGTTTTGTTTGATTCTGGTGCCACACATTCTTTTATTGCTGATTATGTAGCTGAAGCATTTGGTCTGCATGTGATAAAAATGAAAACTCCTATGCGTATTGTTACAGCTGTGGGAAGAGTTTTTAATGAAGACTATGTTTGTGAAAATGTGAAATTCAAGTATGAAGGCAGGGAATATTCTGCCGATTTTATCGTCTTACATCTTGCATCTGTGAATTTAATCTGGGGATGGATTGATTGTCTAAGTACTGTGTGAAGATTGATTGCTGCAGTAAAACCATTTGTCTCATCTCATGATGAAGAGAGGGAGTCCCCTTATTTGTCTGTACTTCGGGTTGTAAAGGCCTTGAAGGAAGGAGATTCCGGGTATGTTTTATTGGGAGGTCTGGTTGGCGTCAACAAGGAGCCAATTTCTGTTATTCCGATTGTCTCCGAGTTTGAGGATGTCTTTCCGGATGAAATTTCGCATTTTCCTCCAGAGAGGGAAATTGAATTTGCAATTGACTTGTTACCTGGCGTGGGGCCTATCTCTCTTGCCCCATACCGGATGTCACCTCTAGAATTATCTGAATTGAAGAA
>NW_026897905.1:0-40142 GCF_033153095.1 Gastrolobium bilobum | reverse complement strand
TAAAATGTGCCAGTGGAATTTTGTGCTCTAGGTTTCAAATATGAGTTAAAAATGGTCTAATGAGTTAGGAAATATGATTTCTTATGATATTCGATGAAATTAAGACAGTTTGGGGAAGCGTGCTAATGGCGCGCGTAATAGCTTAAAACAGTGTTTTCTCCGAACGAGTGTTCATCTGATCAAGTATAATTAAAGGAGAATAGTTAATGTTAAAAATTAGAGTTTCTAAATAAGTTTTGAATTTACGGACGTTTAGTGAGAGTTTGGACGCGTTTTAAATCGCGTGAGGTGGCGTGGGACCCACCCCACTTAAAATTCACTTAAAACACCTCATCAAAGTACTATTCATCACCTCCTTCACCCCTCCTTCAGCCAAAAACCGAGCCCCCCTCCTTCTTTCTCCAAGTTTTCTTTCAAATTTCCTTCCCACCTAAATCACTCAAATCCTAACCAAATTCAACAAAGTTTAACTTGAAATTTGTTGGAAATTGCCTTCTAAAGCCATTGGTGCTACCCTTGAGTCGTGAAAGTGGCTGGATTTTGAGATCCTCCCCCTCAAAGGCCGCGGCTCACTTGTGGAATTTGGTGTTCATGGAGCTTTGGAATGCTCCAATGGTGGAGTATACCTAGGAGGAGTCATTTGCCTTGCATTTGGGTAAGTTATTTCAACATTTCAATGGTTGATTGGTGAATTGTGTTTATGAACCCTAAAGAGGGATTTTATGATGTGTTGTGTTAGAGAGCTCAAATGGAAAATGTCTATTAGATGATAATGCCTTAAAATGATGTAGTAATGCTAGAAATGCAATGAAAATTTTAAGTGAAATGTGATGATTTTTAACTTAGAAAAATTGATGATCATGATTTTGGAATTTGTGAATTTTGGTGTTGAGACTTGTTTGATGATGGTGGCATGATGGTATGATGATATAATAGGATGTATGATGGTTGGAATGATTAAAGTTGTATGGAAATTCCTTGGAATGCCATAGGTTAAAAATTCGATTCTTGAGGAAAGATTGTGGAATTGATGTTGAAAAATGGTTTGGATAATGAATTGTGTAGTTATATGGTGCTTAGATGGGTTGTGTTGTGCTTGGAGAGTGTTTGAATCAATGGAGAAAAATGAATTGTGTTAGAGACCTAAATGAGCCCAGAATGAAATATTTCGCAAAACGATGCGTAAATGTCGAAAAACGGAAAAACGACGATTGAACTAGCCTCTAAACAACCTAAGGGAGTGTTATAAAATGAGAAAGAAAATTTAGGAAAATAAATCTCAAATTTACACCTACATGGCCGAACCTCCAAGGGGAAAAGGGGTGATTTGGCGATTTTCGCGTTTTGATGTAATTCGACGCGAAAATGACGAACCGGCACTTGAACCGGCCTATTGACAACCTAATGAGACGTAACAAAATGAGGAAGAAAATTTAGAAAAATAAATCTCACATTTACACTACAATGGCCGAACCATCAAGGGAGGATGGGGAGGATTTTTGTGTTTTTGCGTTTTGATACTATTTGACGAGTACTGATGGATGTACGTTATTGTATAGGTTGCCGTACGTCGACCTGAATCCCGAATCTTGAATCAGTGAATTGCCCTTGGTCCGGGACCAAGTGGATTGAGGTAAGAAATTGGTTCATTACATGTGTAATTATAAATTAACATGTATGGGTTGAACTGAGAGTGATTGGGAATGTCCTCTGTGTAGGCATTCCGCTGTGTACCGAGTTGAGGGATAAGCTGCTGCGGAGCTTGTGGAAACGCAAATTAAGGTAACCTCTTGGTACTGGGGCTTGTTCCCCTTTTCTGTTCCACCTTGCCAGTTGATGGCAACGGTAGGAAGTGTGTATGAGTAGTATAGAACACATGAGCATGCATGCATTATTGCTATGGGTACTTATGTACCGAGTCTCTGGCCAGTAGACAGTTTTATTAGCCTTCGGGCATTTTCGGACTTCCGCTGGATAGGTCTCCAGGAGGGAGTTCCAGTTGACTGCGGTCATGGTGTGTGATCCGGGTAGGAGCACACTAGGAATGTCTTTGGCGTTTTGGTTGGTTTGGGCATCATGGTTGTGGTTTCTGTGAACACACCTTGGATGATACCCATAGGCTTATATATGCCGAGGGCGTACGTGGAATTGGGGTTACCATCCCGTATCGTCGTATTTTGTTTTCTTTATATTCCCCATTCTCTAAATCCCTTGCTATATCCCGTTTTCAAATGGTTGTTGTATTCTATTGATATGCATCGAAGTGAACCATTGGGTGGAGTTTTCTCCAGAACCTCTTGGTTACTGAGATATATTCGTATATCTCACCCCGTCTCGGGGCATTTATTTCAGGAGGTAGCAGTGGAGCAGGAGCCTCGGGCAAGAGGCCCGCAGAGTGAGCGGTGGAGCGCTTCTTATTTTGCACTTTGTTGGCCGTGTGGCCTAGGCTAGACTTAGGGCATGAACATGTCATTTGTATTTATTAGTAGCTTCATTAGCATCTTGTTCATGTCATTTTGCCTAAGTCTAGTAGTGATGTATTTGGTTATTTTGTCTTTTAATTAAGTTGAAATTTTAGAAGAATGTAATTTGAAGTTTTAGTTTCAAGTTGTAATTTGTAAAGCCATATTGTAATAGTATTGATGCATGTCTGATTATGATGGAAGGGCCTTAGGCCTATTTTAGGTTATGATAATATGTATGATGGAAATATGCATGAAAAATGTGTTAGTGATTGCAACTACTTAAGAATGATTAATATGGACTCTATGTTTAATAACTATAAACTGGATTGGGTTGTAAGTGCCCCAAGGCGTTGTTGGTCCTTGTGTGTGCCACCCATTGGATTATTACTGTATTATCATGTGTTTATTAGGTACATTTGAGGTTTAAATGATCTTTTACAAATTTGGGATTATTGGAAAAACAAAGGAAACTCTGGCGAATTTTCTGTAGAATTGGCAGATTTTAGGCGAACTTCGGGAGAGCATATCTCCCTCCATAGAAGTCCCCTAGGGACGTGCCATACGCCATTTTGAAGGTTGAGATGTCCTCTACCTTGTGTCCAAATTTGAGGAAAATCTGGGTTGATCTTCGGCCTGAAAAAAATAGAGAAACACGGACTGCCCATGTGCCCCTGCACCTGAGGCAGATTCTGGACCGGATTTGGGAAATTAATTCCCGCTTCGTTTCTCGGTCAAATTGAGCGTGTGATATATCAAAATGAAGTTTGAGGTGCCTAGTTTGTAGGATAAAAATTTGAGGGCAAATGGTTGAGTGGATTGAGTGCAGTAATTCGAGCAATGTGAGTGGTTTGGAGCTGTTTTTGGGGTTGTTTGGGCTAATCGCTTATCCAACTTCAAACGGCGATAACCGGAGCAAATGAGCTCCGAATTGAGCGTATTTTAGCTTGTTAAAAAGGGAATTAAGTAACACAAAGATATAATCTGAGAAGTAGGGTTGGTTGCGATCGGTTTGGTCGCAGAAAAACTTAGAGTGTAACATGTTCGAATTGGTATAAAACGTAAAGTTGGAAATTGGCTAAGTGAGTTTATGGGAACTCCTTAGTAACTTATAATAAGTAACGTAAGTGATAAAAACAGTTTAAATAAGTCTTCCGCAAGAGTTTACGGTTACGGTCACAGCTTTTAATTATTACGCCTTTTTATGATTTAAATGCTCGCGTAATAGTCGAAAAAAATTTATTCTCGTTTTTATAAATGAACTGCTGTGATTGTAACTGCGCTTAATATCATAATTAATGATAACAATACCGGTACGTAACGGGCTGTTACACTCACACTCAAAACAGAACCCACAACTCAAAAATGGCTGGACTTTCAACCTCCCAAGGCTAGAGCACACTCATACAAGGAACTTTTGTGAAGAAGGCAAGAGGAAAGGTGGTCTCTTGGTGCTTTAATGGAGGGAAGAAGGTGGAGGAAGGTGAGGGGAAAGGTTCAGCTACTGAGTGCCACGCATGAACAAGAGGGATCAGCCTAGGGTTTAGTGGCAACCTTGTATTTATAGCCCACTTAAGTTTAAACTTACTGTATTAGCAGTAATAGCTACGCTTATCATTTTAATCTCAAACTTCTTATTCTGAAGCTAGCCATTTTTCTAGGATTTGTAATATTTTAATTTTAATTTTTTGCAACACTTTTTTGGTACGCGTTTTTACGCTGTCGGTATTAGTTCTTGCATCAGTTCTCATTATTTCGACTTCAAAATTGATATTCTTGACCTAAATATTATTATAGGGATATATACATACTTTTCATAATTTTTCAGGATACTTCATCAGTACGCACTTATACCGTGAAGCAGAACCGGTATCTGCACTTTTCATCAGAAAAGCGACTTTCAACATTATTACGACTCTATTACAATTGTTTAAGTCTTTCCATATTTATTTAAAATCAATTATGGATTTATTTCCTAAACTCACAATTAATTATTTAAATTCTTAATTAGCGGTGCGGGTTTTTACATTCATCCCACCTTTTAAGAATTTTGTCCTCAAAATTAGAACATACCTGTCTCGAAAATCAAGGTATTGCCGGAGAAGCTCGTCCTCTCGCTCCCAAATACACTCCTCAGAAGTTCTTCCTTCCCATTGAACTTTAACCATGGGAATGACCTTGCTTCGAAGCTTCTTCTCGCCACGATCCAGAATCTTGAGTGGTCCGACGGGAGTCTTCAGGTTTTTTCGAACCTCCATGATGTGCCTCTGGCATGTGATATTTTCCAAGTCAAAAATAATAAGAATTTAGTCATAGGAGAGCATTTTCTGTATATGAATTGTTGTTATTATTTATTTTTCCATTTCATTTTATTTCTCAAATTTTTATTATAGTTTTACAGGTTAAAATATGAAGAAAATAGAAAATTGAAGAAAAAAAAGGAATCCGCGCGACTCTCGCGGATGTTGGCGCGACCCGCGCGGAGTTGCATTTGCCATACATATTCCAGAGAGTTGGCGCGGTTTGCAGCGCCAACCCCGCGCGACCCGCGCGAATTTCGCGAAAGTCATGTTTTGAAGAATTTAAGTGATGTAGCGAGGAAAGACAAAAAGAGAAGAGGATTACGACAGTAAGGCACATGAGTTCCAGTAGGAGGAGAATATCATTGGAGCATATCATCATTCTCTTTTATAATGTATGTCAGCTATGCCTATGGCTAGCTAATTTTCTTTATTGTAGTTAGGGTCACAAACCCTATGTGAACCCTTTTTACGATGGATTGATTAATCTGTGCTCGCTATTTTAATATATTTTATTTTTACCCTATGCGTATTGTCTATTATTTCTATTAGACTTGATCAACCTAATAAGAGATAATAATTTGGGAATTAGAGCTCAGAATAGGAATATTGGGGTTTTAATTCTGAAAGGGGGTAAAATAACAGTTCATGTATATTCTAGGGATAGACGTTTATGAATTGTGGATGTTTAATTTATCGGGATTAATGCTTAATTTCATATAGAATTGCTACGGGATTAGGATTCTAGTGAAATTAAAGGGTTGAACTGCTATGGGATTGGGGTTCGAGTAATTAATTATAAGATGATAAATTATCCAATTATATTTTTATAAATGAGAATTTTTAATCAATCCAGAGTTTAAAGTGGGGATCATATGGTGTATGTACCTTAGCTGCAATGTTTATTCCTTATTCTCCCAAAAATCCAAACTTTACCATTGCTTATTAAAATAAGAATTACATTTTAATTTTCTGTCTTTATTTTACTATCAATTCACAATTTCCAAAAACAAACGGATTTTCCAACTTAAGGGGACAAGTTATTGTAGTACTTGGTTTACAATCCATGTGGAGACGATACTCTACTTACTTACTATATTACTTGTGCAATCGGTACACTTGCTAGTGAGCATAAAGTTTTTGGCGCCGTTGCCGGGGATTGTTAATTCCAATATTATAAATAACTGTTGATCTTTGAGATTGATTTTTTATTTTTTATTTTTATTTCATCTTGTTCTGTGTTTTACAGGTGCTACAAACAATTTTTTCTGAGTTTTATGCGAGGTAGACTTGCTCCTAAAGACTTCGTGATTGATCCTGAAATTGCAAGGACTGAGAGGAGACTGAGGAAAGTTGCCAAGCAAATAATTTGGGAAGAATTCAATAGTATACCTGTACAACCAACACAAGAGATGACAGATGGTAACAATGCTGGTGGCGGAGGCCACAATATGAATAACCCACCTCCAAGATTGTTGGACACCATTTTGACTCCGGTGTTCAATAGGCCAAATTCAAGTATACTCAGGCGGGTGGTGGAGGCAAACAATTTTGATCTGAAGCCAGCTCTAATTTCATTGGTGGAGAGGGCTCAGTTTTCTGTTGCTGAGAATGAAGACCCTCATGAGTTCATAGATCGATTCCTGATGATCTGTGACACTACTAAGCATAATGGAGTATCTGATGATGCTATCAGACTTCGATTGTACCCTTTTGCTGTTAAGGGAAAGGCTCTCAGATGGGTGGAAAGGCAGTCAGCTAACAGTATCCTTACATGGGAAGATTTGTCGACCAAATTCGTTGTCGAGTTCTTTTCTATGGAGAGGTACAACCAGCTGGTGAATGAGATCACCAACTTCCGCCAGCTTGAAGGAGAATCGTTGTGTGCAACCTGGAGCAAATTCTAGCAACTTATCAGAAAATGTCCGCACTATGAGGGAGACGATGATAGAAAGGTGGAAATTTTCTTTAATGGCATCACTCCTGAAACAAGGTTGGTGCTTAATAGTGCAGCGTGAGGTTCTATTAGGCAGTGTACGTCTGAGAAAGCTCTTGATTTGATAAAGAAATTGGCCAGAAATGAGAATGAGAGCTTACCGGTTCAAGCAAGAAGAAGAGTGATAAAGTTGGAGGGCAATGATGCTATGCTTGCTGAACAAAAGCTGTTATCCAAGAAGATTGATAGCCTCAATGAAAAGTTTGAGAAAATGCAAGTGTCCGAGGTTCAATCAACTTATGTGGTTTGTGAATATTGTAGAGAAGCTCATGAGTCTAATGAGTGCCCTACTCTAAATGGTGCTAATCCACAACAGGTGCAAGTGAATGGGGTTTTGTATGAAAAGAAGCCCCAACAAAATTTTCAAAGAAACTAGAACTTTGCTTCTGGGAGCAATTTTTAGAGGAGAGGTCAAGGAGGTGGTCTTGACTATGGCTCCATCAACTATCTGCAACCTCCTCCTATTCTACAAAATGAGCCTTCTGAGCTGGAGAAAGCTACGTTACAGCTTTCTAAGACTACAAATGACCACATTCTGACAACAAATGCTTTTATCAATGAGGCTAGAGCACACAACAAGAATGTTGCAACTTTAGCAAGTGTACTAGTCGTACAAGTAATAAAATGATGAATAAAGATCGTTCCCACGAAGATTTGTGTTCAAACACCAACTAACCATATATACTTAAGTTGAATCAAACAAAAAGTTATTGATTGCATTGATAATTGTCACCAGAAATTTGAATTGTATTAGAACTTGACAAAATAATAGAATATGAACTATAATTTTAAAAAACAAGTAGTCTGAAATCAATTTCCCTCAAGCATGAATTTATGTAAGAATCAATTCTATTATGAATTATCTTTCATGGGATGTTAATCAACCTTTTTCTTATCATCAAGATGTAATCCCTTACTATCCTGATTGATATGTTAATCAAGAACCCCAATCCCTTGGTGATTCCCTTCTTAATACATACATTCGACACTAAGATTTTAAAGATTACATCAGAGTCCTAGCATCAATCCCTTGAATACTAGAACACTGATGATGAAATTACCAGTTGTAGAAATAATGTAAACATTCATGTTCTACACTACTCCTTTGATGGAAAAATTGATACAGGAAACTTCATATCATCACATAAAAGAAACTCATAATATTCAATCAACTATACATAAATCATCCTTGAGTTCCATTGAAATCAGACTACAAAGGACTCTACTCAGACATAGTAAAAGAAATAACAAGAGAAGAGGAAAGATCAAACTTCGTTGTCATGATGTTGAGTCTTCAATCTTCAATCACAATTACATAAGTATACTAAACTAATACAAGAACTAAGTCCTAAAGAATTTGGAAAGTCAGAGAAAATTAAAAGTGAAATCAGAATTTATCTGACAGGATCTGTTCAAATGTGAAGGCCCCCTTGCCTTTTATAGTTTTCAAATTACAACTGAAAATTAACCAAAAACTGACTTGGGCGCTAAAACGTTCCCTGTTGGACGTTTTAGCGCTCAACTTTGACGGATGCCCAACTGTTTGCAACTGTCTTCAGTGCTAAAACATTATACTTGGACGTTTTAGTGTTCACCACCAGAACCTTCTTGCACATCATAACGCTAAAACCCTTGCATTGGACGTTTTAGCGCCTTGGGTGCCTTGCAAGTAAATGTAAGTCTAGCATAAAACATTTCCTTGCTCCTTATCTGTTCGGCCCTCACATGCATGTTAGGAGGATGTTTTCCTTTGGCCATTTCACCTCTCTTATTTCTGCCCATTTGAACAGCCTTGGAGTTGGTGCATGCAAGCCAAAACTGAATTTTTGTGAGCTTGGAAAATAGCTCCTTTGTTTTATTTTGTTGGACTGTTCCTTGGGTTAGAAAAATCGATTAGGTCTCACATGTGCTAAAAGGGACGAAGTCAGTATGTTAAAAGCTTAATTGTTCAAGCATAAGTAAAGTAGGTAGTGATTTGTTGAAGAAAAATTATGTGCACCTAAATTCTGGCCAAAATCGAACCTGCTTGTGTAGGCTACCTTGGGATTTTGTGGTTACTTGCTAGCAATTGGCAGAATAAAATTAAGGCAGAAAACTTTTAGCTTTGGAAGCACGGTGACTCGATTAAAAATACAAACATGGGAAGCATGAATATTACGTGTGTTTGGTAGGAAAATAGTGTAGGATTCTGACTTGGTATTTGTTGAAATAGGTGTGTAAGCCTTTAATCAAAGGCGACTGAATTTTTGGTGATACGTTGGTTAAGAATTTGTACGCACAAAGGTATGTGTTAGGTGGTTAAACCTTTGTGACTATTAGTTTAGTACTTGGATATTTGAACTGTTGCTCATGTGTCCCTGTATATGTATATATCCTGTTGGAAAATATTGTACTCTGCTTTGTAAATTTGGACCTATTGGAATTCTGTTTTGAAGACACATTTGATTCGAATTTCTGTTGTCATAGTCATGGAAACTATGATTCTCTGATTCTGATATTTAGTCATGCTCATGAACATCATAAGACTGCATTTTGTCATGTGTGTGCGAAGCTAATCATATCATATCATACAACATTATGCATTCAGTTTTAGAAACCGAAATATTTGATAAAAGTAAGCATACGTTTGAGCATGCATCATATAGGCATCCCTCAGGTACCAGGGAGAAGGAATCGTGGCTCAGCTCGCATAGGTCGCAGTTGGAATTCCCCTCTGTTCGGGCCAAATGGAATCTCCACTGTGTTAGCTAGTATGTGCACCTTAGTGCTATGAACATACAGTATTCTGGCGTTATATATGCATTCTGATTAGTATTCTGGCGTTAAATACGCATTCTGATTATATTTTAGTATCTGTTCGGAAATTTTGATGATGTGACTGTTTTGGAAATTCTGTATCTAGACTAATATTGTTGCACTACTGGTTTTTCTGCCACACTACTGGGATTTTTCTCACCCCTTTTGGGGCTCAATTTTTATAAATTGCAGGAAGACGTAGAAGCATTTGATGAAGTATTTGATTTAGTATAATCTGTTTGCATGCTGCTATTTGGAAGTTTTGTTGTTTGTACGCTGTTCTTGATGGGATTGGATGCTGAGTATTTGTAGCTAATGTACTATTTTAGAAGATGGTCAAATGTTGGAAATAGGTCTTATGTTGCTCTATTTTGGATTTTTTTTATATTGCCTGAAACTTATGTAATTTTGGTAGTTGATTTGCAAGAACCATTTCTGCTATATTAAAATTCGGATTTTCACTCAGATTTTTCGAGCACTTTGCGAGTTCTGTTTCTGGGGCTACAGACCTCCGAATGACATATAATTTATATGTACATAAAGCCCCAGATGTCTATTTTTCTTGGTGTCAAAGAAAATCTTAAAAAACTGTTGAGCTTGATTTTATATGATTTTTGCAATACAGACAGGTTTTCTGGAAAAATTATAATTTCAGCCAGCAATATGTTTTATAAAATTTTCTGCTGTCTTTTTGTGGAACTCGGTTTCAATACAAGATTTTTAGTTATGGCTTTGAAATGCATATTCTTATGGAATACGTGATGTTGCGACTCTAATCAGTTTAGCAGGCATCCCCCTTGGATGCATACAGGGGAGGGTGTCACAAAAAATGGTATCAGAGCATGAATGATAGTGGCTGAAATCCTGATGAATTATCAACTAGCTGGTCAATGTTCGGCATCGGGTACGAGTCCTTTGGGCAGACCTTATTGAGGTCAATGTAGTCCACGCAAATTCTCCACTTCCCGCTCGATTTCTTCACCATTACGACGTTGGACAACCAAGTGGTGTATTGTATTTCTCTAATGAAGTCGGCTTCTAACAGCTCGTCCACGTGTTCGTTCAAAGCCTGACGTCGGTCAGGACCTATTTTCCTCTTCTTTTGAGACACTGGTTTCGACCCGGGATACATAGAAAGCTTGTGACAGCAAAAATTCGGATCTATTCCCGGGATCTCCAAAGCCTTCCATGCGAACACATCAGAGTTTTCGTTCAGAAAGGAGACCAGCTCCTTTTTGGTTTCGGCTTCAAGGGCCTTTCCTACCTTGGTGTGTCCTTTACCGTCCTCCCCAATGCTGACGTTTTCCAGCTCTCCTTGGGGTTCTGGACGAGGTGCTTGGAGCTCCTCCCTCATGTCCAATTCGACCAAGGTTACCTCGTTTCCACATGGGTATACCGACTGGTCTCTGGTGGAGGCTTTACCTCCATTTTTTAGCCGAGGGGGAGATGATGGACCTCCGTGATTGATCCTTATAGTCTCATAGTAGCACTCCCTAGATTCTTTCTGATCTCCCCTTATGGTGATGACCTCGTTCTTTTCCCCCGGCATCTTCAGTGCTTGATGCTTAGTGGAGATTAACATGTCCCAGTCGTGGATTGTAGGTCGGCCAATGATCACGTTGTAGGAAGAAGAAGCGTCTACTACGATGAACCGAACCCTTCCAGCTCAAAATGTGTCCTTCGTTCCTAAGGTCACCTTCAAGTCTATGTAGCCCTTTGGAGGGGATGGCTCTATGTTTAACCCAATCAGCTCGGTGGCACATGGTTTCAGGTCTTTTTCATCCGATTTCATCATTTGGAAAGCATTCGAAAAAAGTATGTCCACCGAGCTTCCGTGATCAATGAAGATTCTCTTAACCCGGCAGTTAACTAGTACCCCGGTGATCACCAGACCATCGGTGTGTCCAGGTACGACCATTTCGAGGTCTTCTTGAGTAAAGAATAATCTTGGGGGAGCAGGATTGCTGGTTTTCCCTTTGAAGGTCGGCCTGTCTCTTACCAACATGACCTCTTTAAGGTACTTTATTCTTGCATTTGCTGTGTTGCCTCCTCCACCCAGAGCTCCGCTTATCACGTTGCACTCACATTCAGCTTCTTGGAATTCCTCGTCTTTATCTTCGACCTTTTTGCTCTTCGAAGGGCGGTCTTGTTCTTGATCTTTCCTATCCCCTCTCTTCGGGCTGCGACTTCTGCTCCGGCTTCTTTGCCTTCGCTTACTATTCTTCTTACCCTGAGTTCGAATAATGTATTGCTTCAATTTCCCCTCTCTGACATGTTTCTCAATAGCATCTCGGAGATCCTAGCAGTCATCCGTGGTGTGACCATTCTGATCATGGAAAGCACAATATTTGTTCCTATCCAATCCGCTCTTACTCTTGAGGGGTCGAGGTCTTTCGACGTTGCGCATTTCAGTCTCAGCCATTTCTTTCCATATTCGAGATCTGGACATGTTTAATGGCATGTAAATGTCATATTTGGTCCTTGGAGATCGGTCATCCGATCTTTTGTCATGGGAGTCGTTTCCTTTCTTCGACCCCCGCTGATCCCCGGTCTTTATTTTTCTTGCTTGGGCTCCGGCGATTAGGGCTTCGTCCTCTGGACTCTCCATAAGCCTTCTACATGTCTTCAACGTCAATGTATTTGTCCGACCTACATCGGAACTCCTCCAGATCGTTGACCGGGTTCTTATAGATTGACTTTGCGAGTGGGGAATCGCCATCTAATCCTGAGATGATCAAATGCAGGTGTACTGACTTAGTTAGATTTCGAACCTTGAGGGCGGCATCTTTAAATCTATCGAGGTATTTCCTCAATGATTCATTCTCCTTTTGCAGGATTCTTCCCATGGCATAGGTCGGCATTGGATGTGCCTTACTCGTTGCAAAATTCAGACAGAAAGTTCGAGCCAGGTCCTCGAACGAGTCGATCGAGTTCCTGGGGAGCCTGGTTATCCACGCCATTGCCTGACCTGTCAATGTCGTCGCGAAGATTCTGGTCTTAATAGGTCCAGTTATCCTGTTGAACAACATCTCGGTCTTGAAAGCCTCTAAGTGGGCATCCAGGTCCTGACTTCCGACATACGGAGGTATCCTAGCACTTTTGAATCTCCGCAGAATTGCCAAGTTCATGAGCCTTTCAGTGAATGGACTATCATTAGCCTCCTCATCATGGAGATAATTATCTCCTTGGTTGTTGATTGGTCCTCCGCCTTCTTGGTGGTTGCCGTGACGAAGATTCTGCATAGACTCGGTTGCCGCGGCCGCATTTTGTTGCTGCGGCCCGCCAGTTTCGACCTGACCTGCTTCTCCAGCTCGGCCTTCGGTGTTTTGGTTTCGTATCTCAGCCTCCAATGCCTCCATCCTCTGGGCATCTAACCTTTGTTGAGCCAGGAATCTATTTTCCATCTCTTGCATCTTTTGAAGGATTGCATTCATGGCTCTAGTGGTCACATCTCCTGGCTGATCATTCTGTGGAGGTGGGCGTGCTGTCTCCACCGTTGCGTTGGTCTGGGTTCTTAAGGGCGGCACCTGTGTGCCGACCTCTCCGACCTGGACCTCCACCAACACAGGAGACGCTATTGATTGGAGATGTTCCAGCGCAGACAGGTGTGGCGGGGGTTGGGCAGTGCTGGACGTCGAACAGGTGTTCGTCATCGTGGAATGGGAATCGAAATTTATCGTTTCCCACAGACGGCGCCAATGTTCGGTCCTGGAAATATCGTATTGCTATACCTTAAGGAATGATTTGACCGTTTCCAAACCTACTTAACTACAGATTGGGAATAGTCATTCCACTTAATTATGTTTCCGCTCCTATTTTACAGCCATTTCATACACCACGTGTCATTAATATTTTAATTCACAAAACACAATTATTTATTTATTTATTTTTTACCTTGCGTAAAAAAATTATATTTTACTTTTCGGGCTTAACCAAATATTTTTTTGTAAAAATTTGTAAGTTTTAAAGAAGTATAGAACTAAAAACTAAGTATAGTTTTAAAAATAAGCGAAGATCAGTTTGTTACAATTATTTAAACGTCAAGGTTCATTTAACAAAATCCAAATCTTTCATTCCAAACCATGCACAAAATTTCGAACATCCTTCATATATATATATGGTGATTTTTATTTTTATTTTTGGATACTATATGTTGATTTTTCCGTGTGCACATACTTCTCGGATAAACTATAGGTTTGTTAGTAAGTGTGCTTAAGATCCCATTTGACCGGCTATGTATTTTCCATGCTTACCAGATTTTTCATATTCGTTTGTTATCAACCAAAAATAAATAAATAAATAAATAATACAAAATAATAATTCTCTTTGACGTGATTTAGAAGAGTAGATAAAAAAGAAGGATCCGATTGGCCATTTCAATGGGCAATTAATATTCAATTGTGTGGAATCCGCAATTGTCATAACAAAAAGGGTTGTACCTTTTCTTTAAAAATAAAAAAATAAAAAAATAGGATTGTACCTTTCCTATCCTAAAACGATGGTGAACATAACGCTACCTTTCATGTATAAATAGACACAATTCTTACCCAACTGCATATAATCACTTAACTCACTAGTTGTTTGAAAACCACACTTCACACAACTTTTCACTGTTTCTGTGAACAACTGCAACCGTAAGCAATGGCCAGAATACTAAGCATCGTTATGCTTTGCCTAGTTGCAATGCTGCTGCTTCATGTGGAGAGCCATGTAAGCCAACATAATTCTTATAGTTCTTTCCATCTCTCTCTCTCTCACACACACATTTTCTCGTGTCTTCTGCTTTGGAAGTTTTACTCTTTTTTCCATTTCTCTCATTTCATTTGATTTTCTTTGCCATCGAATTGAACATAACGAGTAATTTGATACGATTTTCAAGTTTATCTCATTAATCTATGGGAAAAACATATATTCTTTTAAAGGATATAACCTTACATCATTTAAGATCCTAACCGTTGATTTCCGTACATCAACGGTTATAATCTACTGGGTCGAACTTAATGGGCCAAATTTATTATTAATTAATTAACAATTTTAATCCAATAAATTATAACCGTTAATGGACGGAAATCAACGGTTAAGATCTAAAATAATACAAATTTATATCCTTTAAAATGACAAGATGTTATTCCCATAATCCTAATTTGCCATATTACCTACTTTTTTGAGTTTCCGTGTTAAAAAAAGAAAAAAGAAAAATGTACCCTCACTTTTTCTCACTTTTTATTGGTTCGAAGCTTAGATAATGTACATGATCTTTTTTTTTCATTTTTCGTTACTTTATACTTAAATACAACTTTTTATTTGATAATTTTATCGAATTGTAAACCATTTAGTACATTAGAAAGTGATATACAATATTTTGGAAATATTTCATTTTCACTTGGTTTAAACTTATCACTCATATCCATTGTGATTAAATAAGTTTATCATTTAACCTCTGTGATCGATCTTAGACTTGCACTTACAGTTATTATGGTTACAAAAATAATAGAAGTATTATTTTGTACTAATGAAGTTAAAGCAGTGCATTAGGTATAGAAAATAAATATTTCTTATTGGATTTCATATTCCTTTAAATACATCAAATTCATCAATCACAAGAATAAATTATTTACATGATTTCTTTCAATATGTAAAGGGTATGGCTTTAGTGTATATATACATATTACAGAAATGATTATACCATAATATTAATTGATGCTTTCAGGCTGAGATTGTTGTCTCTCCCATGGAGGCTTCAGCACCGCAGCCCATGGTATGGCTCTACATATATTCCATCCTATATTTGGACCATTTAACATTAAGCTAATTATTCGGCTCATTACAGTTTAAAACCTTCCAAGTCGTCAAATTGCATTTAATCTTGTATTAATTTCGTCTTTGTTTTATTGAGTTTCAGAATGGCACCACTGAAGGCAGTCTTCAACCAGAAGGTAAGAATTAAGTGCATTTATCTCATCTTAGTAAAACTATCAAAAGCTACAAAAAGAGATATTATTGAAAATGTTGTACAACTATCAAATCAAGCCATGATATAAGACACTAGATTGATTCCGAAGGAAATTGATTATCCACAAGTCAAATAATCAAGTTATACAGTTTCCTTGACTGCTACTGAAGTGGTTTTCGTCTAAGAGCTTAATCTTTTGGATATAAATTGTTCTTTACATGAAGCGAATCATTTTAACTAAAAAACCTAAATTGTTATGTGAAAACACATTAATGGTTTTATATCATAGTTCGCCACCAAGCCTTGATATGATTTTTCAAGTTTTGGTTGTTGAAATTAAAATGGTACACGTTGGTGCATGCATGAAATTGCAGAATGCGGTCCTCGTTGCGCATACAGATGCTCTAATACAGGACACAAGAAGCCATGCATGTTCTTCTGCCAAAAGTGCTGTGAAAAATGCTTGTGTGTGCCTCCTGGAACTTATGGCAACAAGGAGGTCTGCCCCTGCTATAATAACTGGAAGACCAAAAGGGGAGGACCCAAATGTCCCTGAAGCTTGAAAATTTCACAATCAAGTCTCAAGTTAGATTCATTATTGCAGCCACTAGATACCCATGTATAACCACAAACATTTAGTTTGCTTAGATTTAGTTATGTTTGTCTGTTCATTTTCATTCTTCCTCAAGGAATAAGAGAATTTACCCCTTCAAATTCCATGAAAGATGTAGGCATGACACAAGTAAGGCATACAACGCACTACTCTCCTGTTTTTAGATGAGGACAAGCCAACAATCTATTTTTATCCAAAAAAAAAAAAAAAAATCATATTATTGTCACAAAAAAAAAATCGAATTTCTGTTGTCATAGTCATGGAAACTATGATTCTCTGATTCTAATATTTAGTCATGCTCATGAACATCATAAGACTGCATTTTGTCATTTGTGTGCGAAGCAAATCATATCATATCATACAGCATTATGCATTCAGTTTTGGAAACCGAAATATTTGATAAAAGTAAGCATCCGTTTGAGCATGCATCATATAGGCATCCCTCAGGTACCAGGGAGAAGGAACCGTGGCTCAGTTCGCATAGGTCGCAGTTGGAATTCCCCTCTGTTCGGGCCAAATGGAATCTCCATTGTGTTAGCTAGTATGTGCACCTTTGTGCTATGAACATACAGTATTCTGGTGTTATATACGCATTCTGATTAGTATTCTGGCGTTATATACGCATTCTGATTATATTTTAGTTTCTGTTCGGAAATTTTGATGATGTGACTGTTTTGGAAATTCTGTATCTAGACTAATATTGTTGCACTATTGGTTTTTCTGCCACACTACTGAGATTTTTCTCACCCCTTTTGGGGCTCAATTTTTATAAATTGCAGGAAGACGTAGAAGCATTTGATGAAGTATTTGATTTGGTATAATCTGTTTGCATGCTGCTGTTTGGAAGTTTTGCTGTTTGTACGCTGTTCTTGATGGGATTGGATGTTGAGTATTTGTAGGTAATGTACTATTTTGGAAGACGGTCAAATGTTGGAAATGGGTCTTATGTTGCTCTATTTTGGATTTTCTTTATGTTGCCTGAAACTTATGTAATTTTGGTAGTTGATTTGCAAGAACCATTTCTGCTGTATTAAAATTCGGATTTTCACTCAGATTTTTCGAGCACTTTGCGAGTTCTGTTTCTGGGGCTACAGACCTCCGAATGACATATAATTTATATGTACGTAAAGTCCCAGATGTCTATTTTTCCCGGTGTCAAAGAAAATCTTTAAAAACTGTTGAGCTTGATTTTATATGATTTTTGCAATACAGACAGGTTTTCTGGAAAAATTATAATTTCAGCCAGCAATGTGTTTTATAAAATTTTCTGCTGTCCTTTTGTGGAACTCGATTTCAATACAAGATTTTTAGTTGTGGCTTTGAAATGCATATTCTTATGGAATATGTGACGTTGCAACTCTAATCAGTTTAGCAGGCATCCCCTTTGGATGCATACAGGGGAGGGTGTCACAAAAAATGGTATCGGAGCATGAATGATAGTGGCTGAAATCCTGATGAATTATCAACTAGCTGGTCAATGTTCGGCATCGGGTACGAGTCCTTTAGGAAGACCTTATTGAGGTCAATGTAGTTCACGCAAAATCTCCACTTCCCGCTCGGTTTCTTCACCATTACGACGTTGGACAACCAAGTGGTGTATTGTATTTCTCTAATGAAGTCGGCTTCTAGCATCTCGTCCACGTGTTCGTTCAAAGGCTGACGTCGGTCAGGACCTATTTTCCTCTTCTTTTGGCACACTGGTTTCGACCCGGGGTACATAGAAAGCTTGCGACAGCAAAAAGTCGGATCTATTCCCGGGATCTCGAAAGCCTTCCATGCGAACACATCAGGGTTTTCGTTCAGAAAGGAGACCAGCTCCTTTTTGGTCTCGGCTTCAAGGGCCTTTCCCACCTTGGTGTGTCCTTTACCGTCCTCCGCAATGCTGACGTTTTCCAGCTTTCCTTGGGGTTCTGGACGAGGTGCTTGGAGCTCCTCCCTCATGTCCAATTCGATCAAGGTTACCTCGTTTCCACATGGGTATACCGACTGGTCTCTGGTGGAGGCTTTACCTCTATTTTTGAGCAGAGGGGGAGATGATGGACCTCCGTGATTGATCCTTAGAGTCTCATAGTAGCACTCCCTGGATTCTTTCTGATCTCCTTTTATGGTGATGACCTCATTCTTTGCCCCCGGCATCTTCAGTGCTTGATGCTTGGTGGAGATTAACATGTCCCAGTCGTGGATTGTAGGTCGGCCAATGATCACGTTGTAGGAAGAAGAAGCGTCTACTACGACAAACTGAACCCTTCCAGCTCGAAATGTGTCCTTCGTTCCTAAGGTCAGCTTCAAGTCTATATAGCCCTTTGGAGGGGATGGCTCTCTGTTGAACCCAATCAGATCGGTGGCACATGGTTTCAGGTCTTTTTCATCCGAGTTCATCCTTTGGAAAGCGTTCCAAAAAAGTATGTCCACCGAGCTTCCGTGATCAATGAAGATTCTCTTAACCCGGCAGTTAACTAGCACCCCGGTGATCACCAGACCATCGGTGTGTCCAGGTACGACCATTTCTAGGTCTTCTTGAGTAAAGAACAATATTGGGGGAGCAGGATTGCTGGCTTTCCCTTTGAAGGTCGGCCTATCTCTTACCGACATGACCTCTTTAAGGTACTTTATTCTTTCATTTGCTGTGTTGCCTCCTCCACCCAGAGCTCCGCTTATCACGTTGCACTCAAATTCAGCTTCTTGGAATTCCTCGTCTTTATCTTCGACCTTTTTGCTCTTCGAAGGGCAGTCTTGTTCCTGATCTTTCCTATCCTCTCTCTTCGGGCTGCGACTTCTGCTCCGGCTTCTTTGCCTTCGCTTACTATTCTTCTTACCCTGAGTTCGGATAATGTATTGCTTCAATTTCCCCTCTCTGACATGTTTCTCAAAAGCATCTCGGAGATCCCAGTAGTCATCCGTGGTGTGACCATTCTGATCATGGAAAGCACAGTATTTATTCCTATCCAATCCGCTCTTACTCTTGAGGGGTCGAGGTCTTTCGACGTTGCGCATTTCAGTCTGAGCCACTTCTTTCCATATCCGAGATCTGGACATGTTTAATGGCGTGTAAGTGTCATATTTGGTCCTTGGAGATCGTTCATCCGATCTTTTGTCATGGGAGTCGTTTCCTTTATTCGACCCCCGCTGATCCCCGGTCTTTATTTTTCTTGCTTGGGCTCCGGCGATTAGGGCTTCGTCCTCTGGACTCCCCATAAGCCTTCTGCATGTCTTCAACGTCAATGTATTTGTCCGACCTACGTCGAAACTCCTCCAGATCGTTGACCGGGTTCTTATGGATTGACTTTGCGAGTGGGGAATCGCCATCTAATCCTGAGATGATCAAATGCAGGTGTACTGGCTCAGTTAGATTTCGAACCTTAAGGGCGGCATCTTTAAATCTATCGAGGTATTTCCTCAATAATTCATTCTCCTTTTGCAGGATTCTTCCCAAGGCATAGGCCGGCATTGGATGTGCCTTACTCGTTGCAAAATTCAGACATAAAGTTCGAGCCAGGTCCTGGAACGAGTCGATCGAGTTCCTGGGGAGCCTGGTTATCCACGCCATTGCCTGACCTGTCAATGTGGTCGCGAAGATTCTGGCCTTAATAGGTCTAGTTATCCTGTTGAACAACATCTCGGTCTTGAAAGCCTCTAAGTGGGCATCCGGGTCCTGACTTCCGTCATACGGAGGTATCCTAGCACTTTTGAATCTCCGCGGAATTGCCAAGTTCATGAGCCTTTCAGTGAATGGACTATCATTAGCCTCCTCATCATGGAGATAATTATCTCCTTGGTTGTTGATTGGTCCTCCGCCTTCTTGGTGGTTGCCGTGACGAAGATTCTGCACAGTCTTGGTTGCCGCGGCCCGCCAGTTTCGACCTGACCTGCTCCTCCAGCTCGGCCTTCGGTGTTTTGGTTTCGTATCTCAGCCTTCAATGCCTCCATCCTCTGGGCATCTAACCTTTGTTGAGCCAAGAATCTGTTTTCCATCTCTTGCATCCTTTGAAGGATTGCATTCATGGCTCTAGTGGTTACATCTCCTGGCTGATCATTCTGTGGAGGTGGGCGCGTTGTCTCCACCGTCGCGTTGGTCTGGGTTCTTAAGGGCGGCACCTGCGTGCTGACCTCTCCGACCTGGACCTCCACCAACACAGGAGACACTGTTGATTGGAGATGTTCCAGCGCAGACAGGTGTGGCGGGGGTTGGGCAGTGCTGGACGTCGAACGGGTGTTCGTCATCGTGGAATGGGAATCGAAATTTATCGTTTCCCACAGACGGCGCCAATGTTCGGTCCTGGAAAGACCGTATTGCTATACCGTATGGTATGAGCTCAGAGATACTATATAATCAGGTATATACTAGGCTTATAGCCGATGTCCCAATCACTGCGCACAAGCAATAAGCTTATAGGCAAGATGTGGGTGTGTGCACAGTGTTGGCAGTAATAGTAAAATAGGTTCAAAGTGTGTACCTAGGGTTTTTAGACTCTTATTTATAAAGATTACCTTCCTAGGCTTGGGCCCTAGAGATCTCCCAGTTGCATTAGGGTTCAACTCCCTTTCTGTTGGCATAAGGTCTTTATCTTGAATATTTGACCGTTGGATGTTGTTAGGATAATTATATATTTATCCTTTAGTAGATTCTTAGGTGAATAGTTGGGATATGATTTATATCATAACAGTACCCAAAATAAATAAATTAATCTCCATTATTTATCTCATAATAAGAAGTATTTATGCTATTTTAATCGAATTTATTTCCATTATGAAGAAATTCTATATACCAAACAGAAACAATGGAATGATTTGACCGTTTCCAAACCTACTTAACTACAGATTGGGAATAGTCATTCCACTTAATTATGTTTCCGCTCCTATTTTACAGCCATTTCATACACCACGTGTCATTGATATTTTAATTCACAAAACACAATTATTTATTTATTTATTTTTTACCTTGCGTAAAAAAATTATATTTTACTTTTCGGGCTTAACCAAATATTTTTTTGTAAAAATTTGTAAGGTTTAAAGAAGTATAGAACTAAAAACTAAGTATAGTTTTAAAAATAAGCGAAGATCAGTTTGTTACAATTATTTAAACGTCAAGGTTCATTTAACAAAATCCAAATCTTTCATTCCAAACCATGCACAAAATTTCGAACATCCTTCCTATATATATATATGGTGATTTTTATTTTTATTTTTGGATACTATATGTTGATTTTTCCGTGTGCACATACTTCTCGGATAAACTATAGGTTTGTTAGTAAGTGTGCTTAAGATCCCATTTGACCGGCTATGTATTTTCTATGCTTACCAGATTTTTCATATTCGTTTGTTATCAACCAAAAATAAATAAATAAATAAATAATAAAAAATAATAATTCTCTTTGACGTGATTTAGAAGAGTAGATAAAAAAGAAGGATCCGATTGGCCATTTCAATGGGCAATTAATATTCAATTGTGTGGAATCCGCAATTGTCATAACAAAAAGGATTGTACCTTTTCTTTAAAAATAAAAAAATAAAAAATAGGATTGTACCTTTCCTATCCTAAAACGATGGTGAACATAACGCTACCTTTCATGTATAAATAGACACAATTCTTACCCAACTGCATATAATCACTTAACTCACTAGTTGTTTGAAAACCACACTTCACACAACTTTTCACTGTTTCTGTGAACAACTGCAACCGTAAGCAATGGCCAGAATACTAAGCATCGTTATGCTTTGCCTAGTTGCAATGCTGCTGCTTCATGTGGAGAGCCATGTAAGCCAACATAATTCTTATAGTTCTTTCCATCTCTCTCTCTCTCTCACACACACACATTTTCTCATATCTTCTGCTTTGGAAGTTTTACTCTATTTTCCGTTTCTCTCATTTCATTTGATTTTCTTTGCCATCGAATTGAACATAACGAGTAATTTGATACGATTTTCAAGTTTATCTCATTAATCTATGGGAAAAACATATATTCTTTTAAAGGATATAACCTTACATCATTTTAGATCCTAACCGTTGATTTCCGTCCATCAACGGTTATAATCTACTGGGTCAAACTTAATGGGCCAAATTTATTAATAATTAATTAACAATTTTGATCCAATAAATTATAACCGTTAATGGACGGAAATCCACGGTTAAGATCTAAAATGATATAAGTTTATATCCTTTAAAATGACAAGATGTTATTCCCATAATCCTAATTTGCCATATTACCTACTTTTTTGAGTTTCCGTGCTAAAAAAAGAAAAAAGAAAAATGTACCCTCACTTTTTCTCACTTTTTATTGGTTCGAAGCGTAGATAATGTACATAATCTGCTTTTCAAAAAAAAAAAAAAATGTACATAATCTTTTTTTTCATTTTTCGTTACTTTATACTTAAATACAACTTTTTATTTGATAAATTTATCGAATTGTAAACCATTTAGTACATTAGAAAGTGATATACAATATTTTGGAAATATTTCATTTTCACTTGGTTTAAACTTATCACTCATATCCATTGTGATTAAATAAGTTTATCATTTAACCTCTGTGATCGATCTTAGACTTGCACTTACAGTTATTATGGTTACAAAAATAATAGAAGTATTATTTTGTACTAATGAAGTTAAAGCAGTGCATTAGGTATAGAAAATAAATATTTCTTATTGGATTTCATATTCCTTTAAATACATCAAATTCATCAATCACAAGAATAAATTATTTACATGATTTCTTTCAATATGTAAAGGGTATGGCTTTAGTGTATATATACAGATTACAGAAATGATTATACCATAATATTAATTGATGCTTTCAGGCTGAGATTGTTGTCTCTCCCATGGAGGCTTCAGCACCGCAGCCCATGGTATGGCTCTACATATATTCCATTCTATATTTGGGCCATTTAACATTAAGCTAATTATTCGGCTCATTACAGTTTAAAACCTTCCAAGTCGTCAAATTGCATTTAATCTTGTATTAATTTCGTCTTTGTTTTATTGAGTTTCAGAATGGCACCACTGAAGGCAGTCTTCAACCAGAAGGTAAGAATTAAGTGCATTTATCTCATCTTAGTAAAACTATCAAAAGCTACAAAAAGAGATATTATTGAAAATGTTGTACAACTATCAAATCAAGCCATGATATAAGACACTAGATTGATTCCGAAGGAAATTGATTATCCACAAGTCAAATAATCAAGTTATACAGTTTCCTTGACTGCTACTGAAGTGGTTTTCGTCTAAGAGCTTAATCTTTTGGATAGAAATTGTTCTTTACATGAAGCGAATCATTTTAACTAAAAAACCTAAGTTGTTATGTGAAAACACATTAATGGTTTTATATCATAGTTCGCCACCAAGCCTTGATATGATTTTTCAAGTTTTTGTTGTTGAAATTAAAATGGTACACGTTGGTGCATGCATGAAATTGCAGAATGCGGTCCTCGTTGCGCATACAGATGCTCTAATACAGGACACAAGAAGCCATGCATGTTCTTCTGCCAAAAGTGCTGTGAAAAATGCTTGTGTGTGCCTCCTGGAACTTATGGCAACAAGGAGGTCTGCCCCTGCTATAATAACTGGAAGACCAAAAGGGGAGGACCCAAATGTCCCTGAAGCTTGAAAATTTCACAATCAAGTCTCAAGTTAGATTCATTATTGCAGCCACTAGATACCCATGTATAACCACAAACATTTAGTTTGCTTAGATTTAGTTATGTTTGTCTGTGTTCATTTTCATTCTTCCTCAAGGAATAAGAGAATTTACCCCTTCAAATTCCATGAAAGATGTAGGCATGACACAAGTAAGGCATACAACGCTCTACTCTCCTTTTTTTAGATGAGGACAAGCCAACAATCTATTTTTATCCAAAAAAAATAAAAATAAAAATCATATTATTGTCACAAACAAATGTTAAATTTGGTGAATCAATCTTCGTTGGCTTAAATATACGCAGTTAAATACAAATGAACTTTATCTTTATTCTAACAATTTAAATTAAATTCGACAAAAAGTTCCTTGTTGGCCAGACCTCGCCGTTACATCCTCATGTGTCGATCGGTCAAGTTAACTCTGAGCCTAAACCAGGATTATTTAATTTGGAAAAATATTGGAAAATTTCGTTTGTTAAGATAAATTGATCTTTAAAATGAGAATGAATTCCGAAGAATCTTTGGTTAAGATAATTGGTATTTAAAAAGAGAATGAAAATTCGAAAGACAATCACGAATAGGGAATGTATTAGCACATGAAGAGAATAGTTAGCCCTTTATTAACTATGTAAATTATTAATGTTTTAAAATTATTTATTTTGCTTTATGAGGAGGGTTATATTCATTTTTTATTTCTTGTTTTTAAGAAAAATAAATCATAAAGAAAAGGGAATGATTACAATCACAATAACTTTAAGTTTAACACAACATAACATTGTCTAAGCGAAAAAAAAAAAACGAAACACAATTTTTTTTATCATTTCATATTACCATGAACTGAAGTTGGCAAATAATAATGCATTAAACATTACAAGCAATAGTAAAAAAAAAAAAGAGAGTAAAGCCTCTTTTGGTCTTGAAAAAAAATACGGTTCCCACTTTAGTCCCTTACAAAAAAAAAATATAGTCCCGAGATCCCTAAGAAATTCAAAGTGAACCCATTTAGTTGAAATAGTGATCTCTCACAAATTCAAAAAAGACCCACATTAGTCCCTCAAAAGGACTAAATGGGTCCACTTAGAATTTCATAGGGACCAGACGACTCATTTTTTTTTGTAAGGAACTAAAGTAAGAGTCGTATTTTTTGTTAGGGACCCAAAAGAGACTTTACTCTAAAAATAATGTTGATTAACTTATTTTTTTTATTAAAAAACTTCACTAAGAAGTGATCAGGAATTTTCCCTTTGAACTTCAATATTCACTAAAAAGTGATCAACGAATCATCCAGCCACCTGACTGGAACTTACCTTTTGAACTAATGTACAATGCACGTGATCTGGCCATTGGGGTTGTTCTCGGACAAAGGAAGGAAAAGTTATTCCGCAGGATTTACTACGCTAGTAAAACACTAAATGAGGCTCAAGTGAATTACACAGTCACTGAGAAGGAACTACTAGCTGTAGTAGATGCTTGTGAGAAGTTCCGACCATATATCCTGGGCTCCCAAGTCATGGTCCACATTGATCACGCTGCACTCAAGTATTTGTTCGCGAAGAAAGATGCTAAACCTCGTTGGATAAGATGGGTTTTGTAACACCCCGTGTTAACCCGGTTTATTAACATGTCATCGTATTAAGCCACGCTTAATTTAAAAATGCGGAATATCTTTTTCTTTTCAATTATGACGTCATTATACTTAGCCAAGTTGATTACTTAATCGTTTTCATAAAAACATTGCCTGTATGTAAATTGCAAAAGACAGCTAACTGAAATACCTCATAGATAAATAAGTGAGTATCTAAGTCCCGGATCTAGAACACGTACTCCGGACGATATCCTGATACATTAATACTTAAAACTCGAAACTAAAAGCATAAGGTCAAGTCAATGTGGCATGGACAATCCCCATGCTCACTAAATGAGGCAACAACGCCCAACAACAGTCTCAACAACAGCAACATAAACATAGCTAATCACAGAATAATTGCAGACATAATCCAGCATCCAATATAATCAGCATAACAGCATATAAATCAACTAAGCTCCACCCTCCTGCCGCTAGAGCATCAGCCCCCATATTACCTGAACCTGAAATAAGCGTCCCCAAACGTGGGGTGAGATCTCTAAACAAGAAATCCCAGTAAGACAAGGGGTCGTCAAGGATCTTCCACCCAAGCTCACTTACATGTGCAATATAAGTTCAAAAGGCAGTTTAACAGTAGAAGTTCTCAAAATAGTGCAATGCAGCATATAATCATGTCATGTGTGTTATAACTATTCTACTGATCAGAGAAGTGTAGGAATCCATCTAAACCCACACGGTACTAGCCATTGCTGCACCCACCCACATGACCACCTCTTGGCCTCCTGTAGGCGTAACACCACATACATATCATAAGCAATTGCACTTAACAGCTCATTAGCATTTCTGTAAAACAATACATGAAAACACATCATGCATACAACCATCCCCCTATGGGAAATGGTGGAACCAACAATGGCTAAGCCCAGGACACGAAAGCTTACCTTGCAAGCTAACAATCCAAGCCAAGAGCTCAACCAATGCTCAAAGTCCAAACACAGCAGAATCACAATCTGATTTGGACCAGCAATCATATCAATAAACATAGCTCATAAGCATAAACATAAAGACGACGTTTCTCTTTTACATTTTACTTCTTAAGGCTTCTCACAAAGCCACAAGCCCTTAATCCCTTGATTCTGATTTACTTAATCATTACAGAAGTTCAACTTTATCAATCTAGCTAGGGTCCACAAGCCCATAGATCAGTTCTGTATGAACAGTAAGCTACTGTTCCTCGAAAACCCAGAATATCCGGATATGTGTCGGGGGCATATCCGGATATCAATATCTGGATATCACAGAACCCCATATCCGGATATCAATATCCGGATATCACAAGACCCCATATCCGGATATCAATATCCGGATATTTCGCGACAGAATGCAGTTTCTGCATTTCGCGAGATATCACTCCCAAGGTTGGGTTGTTAACCCATTCCAACGTTAAAGCATGCATTTTTATCCTCTTTTAAGTTCATATATCAGTTGGTTACTTGTTTAACTCATTAAACATTACAAAACTCCACTTTTACCTATTAAAACACATGATCAAGGGTGGTAACCATGGTTGTTAAACTCGCGTGTTTACTCGTGGAATCGGACGAGTTTACGCTTCAGCAGCAGTGTTACGAGTCACATTATTCAATTACTCGCTTTTGGTCCTCAAATGGCAGAAACGTCGAGTTTCTTGACAAACTCGTATAATCGTACGAGTTAAACGTTTTCATCAGAAAAAAAAAACCATTACCCGAATATTTGACCCGGAAAGGAGTGAGTATAAATGGGTTTTTTTAGCTAAAAAAAAACCTAGATCCTGAGCCACCATCGTGGGAGAGAAACTTGCGACTGACGAAGACCTTCAAGCCACCGTCTTCTCCGCGTGAGTGAAGCTTCTATGCGTGCTTCGTCGTCTTGCTGAGTGAAGCTTCTCCGCATTCTTCGAGCAACCGTCTTCTGCTTCGCCGTCGTGCTTCAAGCCACCGTCATCGGTCGTCCCTCACCACCGGTTAGTGCTCTCTGGTCTGCGTTTGCCTCTGTCTCGATCTCTTCTTTTTTTCATTTTTTTTGTCTCGTCGCCTCTGTCTCATCTCATCTATTCTACCGTCTTGTTTTACTTTTTTTTTATTAATCATTTTATTTTATTTTATAAGACAAAATCATTTTATTTTATTTTATAAAACAAAATCATTTTATTTTATTTTATAAAACAAAAACAGTTTATTTTATTTATAAAACAAAATCATTTTTTTTATTTTATAAAACAAAATCATTTTATTTTATTTTATAAAACAAAATAAATTTATTTTATTTTATTTTATAGAACAAAATCAGTTTATTTTATTTTATAAAAAAAAATCAATTTATTTTATTTTATAAAACAAAATCAATTTATTTTATTTTATAAAACAAAATCAGTTTTTTTATTTTATAAAACAAAACCAGTTTATTTTATTTTATTTGATAAACCGTAAACTAAATTAAACCAAATCAGATTTGTTTTTTTTTTTTTTTGAGTATCCAAACCAAATCAGATTTATTTGAAAAAACAAATTAAATTTTTTTTCACTTGAATTGCCTCTGTTTGATTTTATATTCAAAGAAAAAAAATTAATTGTATTAAAATTAGTCTAAGTTAATTTCACTTGAATTGTGGTAAGTTTTTTTTGTCCTCTTAATTTTTGCTTGACGCTGGTCCAATTAAATTGTGGTTAATTTTTATTATTTGTTGTGAATTTGAATGTTGTATATTTTTAGAAAATGTCTTCAAGTGGTGTTAATAGTACTACTGCATATGGAAGTGGAGGAACAACAACTTCTAAAAAAATTCCTAAGAATGCTCTTGGAAGTAAGAATGATGTTGCATGGAGGTATGGATTTGTAGTGGATGGAAATGCAAAAAAAATTAAATGCAAGTTTTGTACAAAGGGTACTAACTGGAGGAGTTTATAGACTGAAACATCATTTGGTTGGGACTAAAAGAGATGTGATAGCTTGCCCATCTGTTCCTGATGATGTGAAGAAACAAATGTGGGATATTGTGTTCTTGTTGCAAAATAAGAAATCAAGTAGTCAGTCTCAAAATGAATGTGAAATACTTGGAAAAAAAAAGAAAAGGGGAAGAAGATGAAAGCTCTCAATCTCAATCTCAAGTTCCAAATATTTTCAAGAGAAAAGGAGTGAGTACTAAATCCACCATCAATTGTTTATTTAAGAAGGATTTGAGAGAGTCGGCATGTTCAAAAATTGCTAAATTTTTTTATGCCAATGCTATACCATTTAATGTTGTGAAGAGTGATGAATTTCAAGAGATGTTTGATGATGTTATACGACATGGTCATGGATTTAAACCTCCATCCTACCATGAAATCAGAGAAAAATATTTGAAGCAACATGTGCAGTTGACAATGACTGATATGGAGAAACATACAGTTTTTTGGAAGAAAACAGGTTGCACAATAATGACTGATGGTTGGACTGATCAAAGGAGGAGGACATTAATCAACTTCTTGGTCAATAGCCCCAAAGGAACAGTTATTTTTTGAAGTCTATTGATGCCTCTCATATATCAAAAACCGCTGAAGCCATTGTTGCTATGCTTGAAGAAATTATTAAAAGGGTGGAAGAAGAAAATGTTATTCAAGTTGTGTCTGACAATGCTGCCAATTACAAAGCTGCTGGAAGGTTGTTGATGGAAAAAAGATTACATTTGTATTGGACACCTTGTGCCGCTCACTGCATTGATTTGATGTTGGAAGATCTTGAGGGCATACCAATGCATAAAGATACCATTGCAAAGGGGAGAAAAATTACTACTTATATATATTCAAGGACTTCCTTAATTTGTTTATTACAATATTTTACAAAAGGAAAGGATTTGGTGAGGCCAGGCATGACTCGCTTTGCCACATCATATCTGACCTTGGGTTGCCTAGGTGAAAACAGGGGACCATAGCAAAGAATGTTCACTTCAGAGAAATGGCAGTCTAGCCAGTGTGCAAAATCAAAGGATGAGAAATATATTGAGGATGTGGTTATAGACAAGAAGTTTTGGAAGAACCTTGTCAATTGCTTGAGGGGTGCTTTTCCGTTAATCAAAGTCTTCATATGGTTGATTCTGATGAAAAACCAGCCATGGGATACATTTATGAAGCAATGGATAAAGTAAAAGAAACTATTCCAAGCGATCTCAGAGGCGTCGAAAGCAGGTAATTATGATTTTAAAGCAAAAGAACCTTGTAATTTGTAGCCTTTGTTTTAAAACTAACTCAATTTGTTCCCACCTTAGATATATGCCTATATGGACAATCATTGATAGTAGATGGGATCGACAACTCCATAGACCTTTGCATGCTGCAGGCTATTACCTTAATCCTCAACTTCATTATGGTCTTGATTTTAAAGCTGATTTTGAAGTTATGCATGGAGTATATCAGTGTTTGGATAGGATGACAACAAGTATTGAAGAAAGAAATCACATTGATAAGCAAATTGAAATTTTCAAGCTGCAAGAAGATTTTTTTGGTAGTTCAATAGCTCAAGAAGGCTTGAAATTAAAGACTCCAGCACAATGGTGGGAATCTTATGGATTTCAGCATCCAGAGTTACAAAGATTTTCCATTCGTATATTAAGCTTGACATGCAGTTCGTCTGGGTGTGAGCGTAACTGGAGTGCTTTTGAGATGGTAAATGATTTGTTTTTTATAGTTAAAATTTAAAATCACTACCTATTACTTGCTAATTGCTATATATTCATTGGGTTTGTATTTGTTTAGGTCCATACCAAGAAAAGAAATCGCCTGAAACAGAAGAAAATGAATGATCTTGTATATGTGATGGCCAATTTAAAATTGGCCAAGAAGAGGGAACGCAAAAAAAGTGTTGGGCAAGAGCATGAATTTTATAGCATAGATGATCTTTCATCTGATTATGAATGGATTGTGGAAAATGAGGGAAGTCCATCCAACATTGAAGATATAGATGATTTGGATATTCCTGAATTTAACTTAGATGCTACAGATGAAGATGCTTTGATGATACCTGAAGATGATGGTGGTTCTGAACTTGGTGGGGAAGGTGGAGAAGACATCATGCAACATTGTTTTGGTGATGAAGATGAAGATGATGATGAAGAAAATAATGAAGATGGTGATGAAGATGATGGGATGGAGGATGATTATGACATTCCATCATTCCATTGAGATTTGATTGATATATTGTTTTGGATTTGAATGTTGTGTGCTATGACTTTATGTGTTTGAGACATTATGTGATTATGACTATTGTATGACATTATTCTGCTGGTTGGTTGAATTAAATTTGCTTATTATATTACTTTATATGCATATAAATATATATAAATATAATTTGTATCTTGTGTTACGAGTCTACGATCCGTGTTATGATTATGCGATTTACGAATTTGGTTCACCCTTCCGAGTTTGCATAGAATCTCGAGTTTGACAACCATGGTGGTAACACTTACCCAAGCTTAAAACAGAGCAAGAAGGTGCTCTTGGAGCTCTCACTTCAGCTCCTACAATCTGACTAGCAGGGGAAACGAAAATGCCAACCAAGCTTGGTCCTTTCTTCACAAAGAAAGCTTCTTGAAGTTCCACAAGCCAAGAAGATGACCCCCACAACCTAAACTCAAACACTCAGCCCCCTCACACCCACAAGACAGCAACCAAAACTCAGCAATGGTGTACTCTACCCACTCACAATGATATCTCACACACTCACAAGAGGTTTTGACGAAGAGAGTAGAAGGAAAGGTGACAACTTTCCCTCCAAATGGTGAAGAGGAGCCATGAAACAGTGGAGGCTGCTCAGCACACACAAAACTCACGCATAAAGGCTGGAGGATCAGCCTAGGGTTGTGTGTAAGTGGCTACTTATAGCCGGTTTAAAGTTAATAACATAGTATTACCACTAATAGTTACGCTTATCATTTTAATCCCAAATTTTGGAATCTGAACCTACTCATTTTTCTAAGATTTGTCATGTTTTTATTTTATTTTTCGCAGCACATTTCTGGTACGCGCTTTTCCATAGCCAGTATCAGTTCTGGCACCAGTTCTCATTATTTTGACTTGAAACTTGAAATCACAGTCCTATATATTATTCCAGTAATATATACTCACTTTTCATAATTTTCCGGGATACTTGATCGGTACGCATTTATACCGAGTAGCAGAACCGATATCTGCACTTTTCGTCAGAAAAGCGACTTTCAGCATTATTACTCACTTACTATAAATATTTAAGCCTCATAATAATTATTAGGGTCAATTATGAAATTATTTCCTACTCTCACATAATTAATTAATTAACTTCCTTATTTAACGGTGCGGGTTCTTACACTCACGCACATTTTTTAGGATTTTGTCCTCAAAATCAGAAACATACCTGTCGGCTGTCTCGAAGCGCGAGAACTGCTGGAGAAGCTCGTCCTCTCGTTCCCAGAACTACCCTTCAGGAATTCTTCCCGTTCATCGTACTCTAACCATCGAAATGATCTCGCTCCTCAGCTGCTTCTCGCCACGATTGAGAAACTTGAGTGGTCCGACGAGAGTTTTCAAGTTCTCCCGAACCTCCACAACATCCGGTTGTACAACGTGCGAAGGATCCGCTACAAACTTGTGAAGTTGAGACACGTAAAACACGTCTTGGGTGTTGGTCAAGTTCGGAGACAAGGCAAATCGGTAGGCAATAGGTCCTACTCTACCACGTAACTGGTATGGCCGAATGAATCGCGGGTTCAGTTTCCTCACTCTGAGTTCCCGAACAACACCGGTGACAGTGAAAGTCTCACAAACACGTGTTCACCCTTACTGAACTCCAGTGGACGATGCTTAACATCAATGTAGTTCTCCTGGCGACTCTGCGCCTGCTTCAGCTTCCTCTGATCATCTAAATCGGTTGGTGGTAAATTGGACAAGGTCCAAGCCAAAAAACTCTTTATTTCCAACCTCAGACCAACAGGTAGGAGTTCTACACCTCCTACCAAACAGCGCCTCGTAGGGTTCCATGCCCAGGCTAGCAAGGAAAACACAATTGCACACAAACTCAACCGATGCCAGGTTCCTATCCCATGTTGGGCCCTGCTCCAAGGTGCAAGCCCTCGACATGTCCTCCAAGACCTGGATGGTCCGCTCAGTCTGTCCAGCAGTTTGAGAGTGATAGGCTGTACTTAGTAGCAACTGAGTTCCAAAAGCTCTCTGCAGCGCCTCCCCGAACCGAGATGTGAACTTCGGGTCCCTATCACTGATGATACTCTCAGGAATCCCGTGAAGCCTCACGATCTCGTGAACAACAGTTTGGCCAACTGCTTTGACGAGAAGCTCACCTTTACCTGAAGAAAATGGGCAGACTTTGACAATCTGTCCACAATGACCCAAATAGAGTCAAGACCAGCCTGAGTCTTAGGCCAACCCACCACAAAGTTCATGAAAATACTTTCTCACTTCCACTGCGGTACCTCAAGAGGTTGAAGCTTAAAAACAACTTCTGGTGTTCATTTCTTAACCTTCAGGCGTCACAACAATAGACACGCAATAACAATGTCCTTCCTCATTCCAGGACACACCGTCCTGGTTCTTCTCCAAAAGCTCATTCTCGACTCTCATAGTCTCAATTTCGAGAAGTGCATCCTCAAACAAGGAAGTCACCTTCAAATCTCAAAACTCTTTATTGACATCCAAATGCCAAACGATTTTCTGGGATCACCAGTCACCTTCTCAATAAAAGTGACCTGACCCCACAACTCAAAACTACACAAAACACGAGTGAGTTTGGTCTTATTCCATGACTCTAACCTCAATGATAAACCCTTAGTTCATTAGGTTTTTAAGCATGAATTAGTATCAATTTGTGTGATTAAATGGATGGAAAAGAGGTTAATATCCTGGAAATCCCTTAAGTACAAGTTATGAAAGCTTTGTTAAAAATTTACATTGTCTTGTAGGGAAATGAAGCTCAAGGAGCAACAGAGAGAAGGAAGAAGATTTTGAAGAAAGGGAGAATGCTAAGTGTTGAGCGCTAAAACGTCCAAATAGAGCGTTATAGCGCACTGCTGCATCATGAAGCCAAAAATTGCTGGTGCCGAGCGCTAAAACGTCCAATGCAAAGGTTTTAGCGCTCTGCTATTGGAAAAGTTATGGTCTTGAGCGCTAAAACTTCCCTGATCAAACATTTTAGCGCTCTGATGTGGGAAAACATTCTGGTATTGAACGCTAAAACGTCCAAGTCAAACGTTTTAGCATTGGAATCAGTTGAAAGCAGTTGGGCATCCGTCAAACATGGACGCTAAAACGTCCAATAGTGAACGTTTTAGCGCCCATTTCAGTTTCTGGTTATTATTCAATTGTATTTTGTAACTCTATAAAAGGCAAGGGCCTTTACATTCTCTGATATCCTATCTCAGATCCTCTGATATGACTCTTCACTTTCTCTGACTTTCCAAATTCTTTAGGATTAGTTCTTGTAATAGTTAGTACATTTTTATGTAATTGTAATTGAGGATTGAAGATTCAACCATCATGACAATGAAGTTTGATCTTTCTTCTTCTCTTGTTTATTCTTTCATTATGTCTGAGTAGAGTCCTTTGTAGTCTGATTCAATGGAACTCAAGTGTGAATTTATGAATGGTTAATTGAATACTTTGTTTATCTCTTATGTGATGATATGAAGTTGTCTTTATTAATGTTTTCCATCAAGGGAGTAGTGTAGAACAGGGATGTTTACATTATTCCTATAACTGACAATTTCATCATTAGTGTTCTAGTACTCAAGGGATTGATGCTAGGATTCTGATGTAATCTCAAAGATCTTAGTATTTAATGCATGTATTAAGAAGGGAATCACCAAGGGATTGGGGTATCTGATTAATGTATCAATCAGGATAGTAAGGGATTATATCTTGATGATAAGAAAAAGGTTGATTAACATCATATGGGAGATAATTCATAGTAGGATTGATTCTTTCATAAGTTCATGCTTAAGGGATATTGATGTCTGATTACTTGTTTAAATTAGAATTCACATTTCATTTGTTTTATCAAATCTTAATTTAATTCAATTCAATTTCTGGTGACAAGAAATCAATGCAACCAATAACTTTTTGTATGATTCAACTTAAGTATATATGGTTAATTAGTGTTTGAACATAAATCCTCGTGGGAACGATCTTTACTCATAATTTTATTACTTGTGTGACTAGTACACTTGCTAAATACACAACAAGTTTTTCGCGCCGTTGCCGGGGATTTGTTCTTCAACATTGACAGACACCATTAGTATTTGAGATTGAATCTTTTGTTTTTCAGCACTTTATATTTTTGTGTAAATTTTTGTTCAAATTCAATTCTAGTGTATGCGAGGTACTATTGATCCAAATTCTCTATTGTTTGACCCAGAATTAGAAAGGACAATTAGGAAGAACAGGAAGGCAGCAAGAAGAAGACAGTTATAGGAAAGGGGTGAATCAAGTGTGACAGTTCAAGAAGAAATTATGGCAGAAAATCACAGACCACCACCACCACCACATAGGACACTGGGAGATTACATGACTCCCACTGTCATCCCACCTATTGGGAGTGTTGTTAGATCTACAGTGGAGCCCAACAATTTTGAATTGAAGCTTGCACTAGTACAATTGGTGTAGAAGGAACAGTTTGCTGGAACCAGTGCAGAAGATCCATACCTGCACATTGAAATTTTTTTACTGTTGAGTGATACTGTGAAAATCAATGGGGTGACCAGAGATGCTATCTTGTTGAGGTTGTTCACTCATTCACTGAAGGATGATGCTAGGAGATGGTTACAGTCACTACCACAAGGAAGTATCACAACTTGGGATGATCTGCAGACCAAGTTCTTAGCCAGGTTCTTTTCAGCATCCAAGAGGGCGAAATTGAAGGATGAGATCACAGGGTTCAAGCAAGAAGAGTCAGAGTCTATCTATGAGGCTTGGGAGAGTTTCAAGACACTTTTGAGGAAATGTCCACAACATGGTATATAAGTGTGGAATCAGGCAGCAATTTTCCTTCAAGGGTTGACAACCAACACTAGGACATTGGTGAATGCCACAACTGGTGGTTCATTGACAACCAAGACCCCTCAGGAGGCCCTTGACATATTTGAGTCCCTAGCATCTCAGGAGTTTAACAATGCTCTAGTGAGTGATAGAAGAACGGGAATTATAAAACTTGATGGCTATGATGCTTTGTTAGCCAAGAATGATAAGATGATGCAGATGCAGAAACAACAACAACAACAACAACAACTGGATGCTCTCACTAAGCAGCTATCTTCTCAGAAGGTTGCTTCTGTGGACACTAATTCTGTGTGTGCCATTTGTGGGAAGAGCCATGTTACGGATGATTGTGATTATGGGGGATCAGTTGAACAAGCAGAAGTGAATATGGTATGGTATGATCAGAGGAACCACAACAACCAGGGGCGAAATGTGTATGCTTCACCATGGAAGAATATGAATCAACACCCAGGGTTCAGTTACAGTTCCAATCATCAGTTCAATCCTTCACTGCATCGTCCTTCAACACACTCATCACAACAAGGTGATACCTCTGCATGGGAGAAATCTTTTGACCAGTTATCTTACTCAAGGTTATATTCAGGGGTCAAATTCTTTCAGAGAGGAAACTCTGCTTTCATGCAAGAGACAAAAACAGCATTCAGGAACCAGGAAGCATCTATCCAGAATTTGGAGACACAAATTGGGAAGTTGTCTAGACAGATATCTGAGAGGCCATAGGGAAAGTTCCCTGGTGATACCATGGTGAATCCAAAGGAGCATTGCAAATCCATAATTACAAGAAGTGGGCTTGTGCTTCAACCGGTTAAGAAGAAAGTGGAAGAGAAGAAAGATGAGGAGGAAGTTGTCGTTGTAGATGTTGTTGTTGAAAAAGAAGAAGAAGAAAAAGTTGAGAAAGATAAGAAAGAAGATGAGGTAGTAGTTGAAAATAATTCTTCACCCAAGAAAATGGCTGATAAGCAGGACCAACCAATTAATTTGTCTCCATATGCCAAAGTTCCTTATCCTCAACGGTTGAAGTAGGAAATTCAGAAGCAGCATTATGCAAGGTTTCTGGATATTTTCAAGAAGTTGCAGATCAACATTCCATTTGCTGAAGCTTTGGAGAACATGCCACACTATGCAAAATTCATGAAGGATCTTCTGTCTAAGAAGAGGAAGTTGAAGGATGGTGAGACTGTGGCATTAACAGAGGAGTGTAGTGCCCTGATTCAGAAGAAGCTTCCTCCAAAGTTGAAAGATCCAGGAAGTTTTAGCATCCCTATTGCCATTGGAGATGTGGAAGTAGGAAAAACACTTTGTGATTTGGGGGCCAACATAAATTTGATGCCATTGTCTGTCTGTAGAGCTTTGGGGATTAACATGTTGAAAGATACCAATGTTATTCTGCATCTAGCAGATATATCCATCAAGAGACCAGAAGGGGTGGTAGAAGATGTTCTGGTCAAGGTGGATAAATTCATCTTTCTTGTGGACTTTGTGATACTTGATATGGAAGAGGAGGATACTGAAAGTCCTCTACTTCTAGGGAGGCCATTCTTAGCAACTGCAAGATCCCTGATTGATGTTGAACAAGGGAAATTGATGCTAAGAGTGAATGAAGAAACTGTAACCATAGATGTGTTTGAAGCCATTAAACATCCTGTTGATGTGGAGTATTGTTTTAGGATTGATATCATACAGGAGGTTGTGGAAGAAGTGATAGGAGAAGAAGACTCTTCCCTTGAGGAAGACAAATTCAAGGAAGAGTCAAGTGGGGAATATTATCAGGAGGAACCGATAGTTGAAGAGCTTGAAAAGAAGGTAGATGACATTCCTAAGGGAGCACCTAAGGTGGAGCTTAAAGAACTACCTTCAAATCTTAAGTATGTGTTCCTTGGAGATGATCAAACTTACCCAGCCATTATCAATGCATTGTTGTTTGAAAGGGAGGAAGTGAAGTTGATTGAGGTGCTCAAAAAGAACAAGACAGCCATGGGCTGGTCATTTTCAGATCTTAAGGGTATCAACCCTTCCTTCTGCACTCATAAGATATTGATGGAAGAGGAAGTCAAACCAGTGAGGCAACCACAGAGAAGACTCTATCCCACTATGATGGAGGTAGTGAGGAAGGAGATGGTGAAGTTGCTTGATGCTGGGATGATTTATCCTATTTCAGACAGTGCTTGGGTGAGTCCAGTTGAGACAGTGCCTACAAGAACAGTCACTGATTGGAGAATGTGCATTGACTACCGGAGACTCAACAAAGCAACAAGGAAGGACCATTTCCTTATTCCATTCCTAGACCAAATGCTGGAGAGATTGGCAGGACATGTTTTCTACTGTTTTCTAGATAGATACTCCGGCTACAATCAGATAGCTGTGGCTCCAGAAGATCAGGAGAAAACTGCATTCACTTGCCCATATGGAATCTTTGCATACCGGAGGATGCCTTTTGGCCTATGTAATGCACCAACAATTTTTCAAAGGTGCATGCTTTCGATATTCTCTGACATGGTAGAAAGATGTATTGAAATTTTTATGGATGATTTTTCTGTATTTGGTCTTACTTTTGATGCATGTCTAGAAAATTTGGATAGTGTTTTACAAATATGCCAAGATTGTAATCTTGTTTTGAACTGGGAGAAATGTCACTTCATGGTGACAGAGGATATAGTTTTGGGACACAAGGTGTCCAACAGAGGGATTGAAGTGGATAAAGCCAAAATCTCTGTTATTGAGAAACTACCCCCTCCCATTAATGTTAAAGGTGTGAGAAGTTATCTAGGTCATGCAGGGTTTTATCGACGTTTTATAAAAGACTTTTCCAAAATTGCAAAACCTTTATGCAAGTTGTTAGGGAAGGAACAAGAGTTTGTGTTAACTGATGACTGCTTGCATGCATTTAATTTTTTGAAAGAAAAATTGATCACTGCACCAATAATCATGGCACCTGATTTTTCACTACCTTTTGAGTTGATGTGTGATACAAGTGATTATGCTGTGGGAGTAGTGCTAGGCCAAAGGAAAGACAAATTATTGCATGGCATTTACTATGCCAATAAAATTCTTATGCTACTACAGAAAAAGAGTTATTGGCAATTAATTGTGTATGCATTTGATAAATTCAGGTCATATCTGCTAGGGTCAAAGGTTATTGTTTACACTGACCATGCAACTTTGAAGTATTTGTTAACAAAGCAGGATGCTAAGCCCAGGTTACTCCGATGGATGTTACTTCTGCAAGAGTTTGAAGTGGAAATCAAAGACAAAAAGGGAGTTGAAAACTTGGTGGCTGATAACTTATCTAGGATCACAGAGACAAATCTACAAGAGGGCCTGGAAGTGGTGATTAAGGAAGAGTTTCCTGATGAGAAAATACTGGCCATAAGCACAAAGTGTGTGCAGGATCAAGTCTTAACAATTAACACTCCACCGTGGTTTGCTGATTTTGCCAATTACAAAGCTGCTAGAGCCATGCCAAAGGATTTCACCTGGCAACAGAGGAAAAAATTTATGCATGATATGAGGAGATACATTTGGGATGAACCATACCTTTTTTATAGATGTTCAGATGGGGTAATTCGAAGATGCATTCCAGAGGAGGAACAAAAAAATGTCTTATGGCACTGTCATGGTTCAACCTATGGTGGACACTTTGCAGGTGAAAGAACAGCAGCAAAAGTTTTGATGAGTGGCTTCTATTGGCCCACACTGTACAAGGATGCCAGAAAGTATATGGAAGCACGTGACAACTGTCAGAGGACTGGTAATATCTCTAGGAGACATGAGATGCCTTTGAACAATATACTGGAGGTGGAAATTTTTGATGTTTGGGGTATGGATTTCATGGGACCTTTTTCCTCTTCTTACTCAAACATGTATATCCTGGTGGCAGTGATTATGTGTCAAAATGAGTTGAAGCCATAGCCACACAAACTAATGACTCTCGGGTTGTGATTGCATTTCTGAAAAAGAACATCTCTGTGAGATTTGGAGTCCCAAGAGCAATAATCAGTGATGCGGGAACACATTTTGATAACAGATTGATTGAGGTTGTCCTTTCCAAATATGGAGTCAGGCATAAGATAAGCACTCTGTACCACCCACAGACTTGTGGTCAGGTTGAGATTTCTAACAGGGAACTTAAACGTATACTGGAAATGACTGTTGGAAGTGTTAGGACTCAATGGTCCAAGAAACTTGATGACACCTTGTAGGCATATCGGACATCATTCAAGACTCCTATTGGAATGTCTCCATTTCAGTTGTTGTTTGGGAAAACATGTCATTTGCCTGTGGGATTGGATCATAGGGCATTGTGGGCTGTTAAGTTTTTAAACTTTGATCCAAAAGCAGCAGGTGAGAAAAGGTTACTGCAATTGGATGAACTGGATGAATTTCGTCTTTCTGCATATGAGAGTGCAAGCTTATACAAGGAAAAGATCAAGCTATGGCATGACAGGAAGATCACACCCAGGGATTTCAAGGTGGGCAATCAAGTTCTGCTATTCAACTCCAGGTTGAAATTGTTCCCATTGTTCCCAGGGAAGTTGAAGTCCAGATGGTCTGCACCATTTTTGGTTAAAGATATGAAGTCCTATGGAGCGGTGCAAATTTGTCTTTTGGATTCTGACCAAAGTTTTACTGTCAACGGTCAGAGATTGAAACTATACATTGGAAGTGCAGTGGACAGGCAACTTCTTACAGTTGCCCTGTTGGAGGTAAGCTAGATAAGAACCGTCAGGCTCGTGACGTTAAACACGCGCTGAGTGG
>NW_026897904.1:0-40745 GCF_033153095.1 Gastrolobium bilobum | reverse complement strand
CCGGTCGCTACTTGGAAAAAGCAAAGAACAACCCTGGTCATTCAAGCTATAATCGCCAACTTTGGCGTTAATCGCGTTTTTATTGACCACGGCAGCTCAGCCGACATTTTGTTTTTACCATGCTTTAAAGCGTTAGGATTTACTGTTGATAGTTTAACTTCTGTTACAGGTGAACTCTCAGGTTTCAACGCTACCACCACAAAGCCACTGGGAGTGATTACCTTGCGACTTTCCCTTGGAACGCCGACCTCACGATCCGCAGACATCCAGTTTTTGGTGCTCGACACCCCATCAGCTTACAACACCATTCTTGGTAGAAGGATGTTCGCCGCCTTCGAGGCAAGCATCTCACACCCCCACTTGGCAATGAAGTTCGTTTCCCGTGACAATAAAGTCGCCACGGTGCGAGGAGACCAGACGATAGCCCGAAGCTGCTACAACATATCCTTGCGGCCAATGGCCAAAGCTAGTTTCAATGATGAAAGGGCACCCAAACAGAGGGCGGCCTCTCCCGCCGAAAGAAATCCAGGCGTGGAGACAAAGGAGCATGACCAATGTTTTTTGGTAGAATTTGATGCCAGAGATGATCCGCGCGTGGAACATGACAGACCCACGCCTGATGGGGCGTTGGAACATGTTGTATTAGGAGATGCGGATCATCAAACAACAACCATCGGGGCCACCATCGACCCCGAAATGAAATGCAAGTTAATCAAGTTGCTCAAAGATAACAAAGATTTGTTCGCATGGAAGCCTTCCGACATGCCGGGTATCAATCTAGACGTTTGCTGCCACCGTTTGTCGGTGGATCCCAAAGCCAAGTCAGTCGCCCAGAAAAAGAGGAAATTCGGTTCCGACCGCCAGAGGGTGATTGATGAAGAAGTCAAAAGGCTCCACGCCGCCGGGTTCATCAGGGAAATCAAGTACACAACTTGGTTATCCAACCCAGTATTGGTTAAAAAGCCAAACAGCGCATGGAGAATGTGCGTTGACTACACCGACCTAAACAAAGTCTGTCCAAAAGATGCTTACCCTTTTCCTAGTATTGATCAGTTGGTCGACAACGCGTCCGGATTCAAAATACTGTCATTCATGGACGCATATTCAGGTTACAATCAGATTCCTCTTCTTGAAGAAGACCAAGACAAAACGGCGTTCATCACTCAGAACGCCAATTATTGCTATACAATGATGCCCTTCGGTCTAAAGAATGCTGGGGCCACTTACCAAAGGATGATGAATGAAGTATTCAGAGACCTGATTGGAAATTGCATCGAAGTATACATCGATGACACGATCGCTAAATCAAGAACGTCGGAACAACATTTAACTGACCTACAAGGAGTATTTGAAAGACTCAGAAAATTCAACATGTGTTTGAATCCCAGCAAGTGCGCCTTCGGAGTTCCCGCGGGCAAATTCCTAGGATTTATGCTCACTAAGCGAGGCATTGAGGTCAATCCAGATAAGTGCAAGGCGGTGATTGAAATGCGAAGCCCACAAACAATTAAGGAAGTCCAGCAACTGACAGGAAGGTTAGTAGCTCTCACTCGTTTTTTGGCCAATTCGGCTCACAAATCGCTCCCTTTCTTTAGCTTACTCAAAAAAGGAACCGCCTTTCGGTGGTCAGAAGAATGTGAGAACGCCTTCCAGAAATTCAAAAGGGCGCTCTCTTGCCCACCAGTACTCGCCAAACCAGACGACGGAGAAATGTTGTATTTGTATCTTGCCGTAGGTACCGAGACGATCAGTGCAGCCCTTGTCAAAGAAACAAAGGAAGGACAAAATCCTGTTTATTTCATCAACAAGGTTCTACAAGGAGCAGAGCTTCGATACCAACAGGTGGAAAAGGTAGATTTAACGCTTATCTTTGCCGCGCGGCGTTTAAGACCATACTTCTAGTGCCATCCAATCACCGTCAGGACCAACCAACCAATTCGCCAAGTCCTGCACAAACCTGACTTGGCTGGAAGGATGATGTCGTGGGCGATCGAGCTATCCGAGTATCAGATCACCTATGAGCCTAGAACTGCCACCAAAGCCCAAGCACTCACTGACTTCATTGCAGAAATGACGCAACTTTCCCTGCCCAAGAACCAAGCCATGGGAACGCCGTTATCAGAAGTGTGGAAGCTATACGTAGACGGCTCGTCAAACGCCAAAGGCTCCGGTGCAGGGATGATAATAGAAAATCCAGATGGCGTGGCTATCGAACATTCTTTATCATTTGATTTCAACACCACTAATAACCAGGCGGAATATGAGGCCATGATAGCTGGTCTGATCCAAGCAAAGGAAATGGGGGCCCAACGCCTCAAAGTCTTTAGTGACTCCCAGCTGGTGACATTTCAGATCTCCGGTGAATACCAAGCCAAAGGACCACTGATGTGCAAATACCTAGAAAAAGTCAGAGAGCTTATTGGAGGTTTTGAAAGTGTCGAGGTGGAACATATCCGACGTATTGAAAATACCCGGGCGGACATTTTGTCCAAGCTAGCAAGCACTAAAAGCCCAGGCAACAACCGTTCTATAGTCCAGCAGAGTATGCCAAACCCGTGCATAGTCATGAGTATCTCAGAGACAGCCCCTGAAGCCACTGAAGAAACCTGGATCACACCCATTGCCAATTATTTAGCTGAAGGGGCCGTGCCTCCCGACCAGAAAGATGCTAGAAAGATAATTCGTAGAAGCGCTCACTTCTGCATAGTACAAGGGCGGTTGTACAAGCGTGGACTTTCAACCCCACTCCTGAAATGTTTGAATCCCACTGATGTTCCATACGTGTTAGAAGAAATCCATGAAGGAATCAACGACCATCACATAGGCGGTCACTCACTAGCAAAGAAGGCGTTGAGAGCCGGATTTTAGTGGCCAACCATGGACGTGACGCCCATGAACACGTTAAAAAGTGCGAAAAATGTCAGAGGTTCGCCGACATACATAGAGCACCGCCAAAAGAGTTAACATCAATCACCTCACCATGGCCCTTCTACAAGTGGGGCATCGACATTCTGGGTCCTTTCCCTATGGCAGCTGGGCGGGTGCAATGGCTGATGGTCGCTATCGACTATTTTACCAAGTGGGTAGAAGCAGAACCCTTGGCGACTATAACCTCTAAAAAAGCAAGAAGGTTCTTCTGGAGAAGCATCATTTACCGTTTTGGCATTCCCGGGGAAGTTATCACGGATAACGGCACTCAATTCACCGATGCCAAGTTCCGCGAATTAATGAGCAGTCTGCACATACGACACCACTTTGCTGCCGTAGAACACCCACAATCAAACGGTTTGGTAGAATCAGCCAACAAAATGCTGGGAAAAGGAATTAAAAAGAAGCTTGAAGCACACAAAAGGGCATGGGTTGACAATCTTGACAACGTCCTATGGGGGTACAGAACGACCGCCCAGTCATCCACCAAAGAGACTCCGTTCAGGCTGACTTACGGCACTGAAGCCATGATCCCAGTGGAAATCGGTGAACCGTCCTGGCGGCGAGAGCACGTAACCGAGATCGATAACACCCAGAATTTGAAAGAAGCACTGGACCTGCTAGACGAACTCAGAAGGTCTGCCGCTGAGTCCGATCTCCATTCAAAAGAAAAATCAGCTACTCACTACAATAAGAAGGTCATCCCCCGGAGTTTTCAAGAAAAAGATTTGGTGCTTCGAAGAGCATACGTTGGAAATAAAAACGCTCGCGAAGGAAAGCTCGCTCCAACATGGGTAGGACCTTACAGGGTAATCAACAAGCTAGGTCATGGAGCCTACTCCCTGGAAACACTGGAAGGAAAGGCGCTACCGAGGGCTTGGAATGCCGATAAGCTCAAAAGTATTATAGTTAAGTTATCATGTAACAACTCCTGCACTCTTTTCCTTTCCTAGGCTTTTATCCCATAGGGTTTTGCTGGGAAAGGTTTTTAACGAGGCAGGGTTTTTGAGCTTCAATAAAAGATCGCCAGTTCAATTTAACACTGTCAAATAAATGTGACCAGCTAAGGGACGGTTCACACCCCCGCCACCGTTGGACTGTGATGGTTCTCACCCCAACCAACGCCTAACTACGGGACGGTTCTCACCCCCGCCACCGTTGGACTGGCATGGTTCTCACCCCCAGCCAACACCCAACAAGCGAGATGGTTCTCACCCTCGCCGAAGTTGGACTCGGATGGTTCTCACCCCCAGCCAACGCCTAACTACGCGACGGTTCTCACTCCCGCCACCGTTGGACTGGGATGGTTCTCACCCCCAGCCAACACCTAACAAGCGAGATGGTTCTCACCCTCGCCGCAGTTGGACTGGGATGGTTCTCACCCCCAGCCAACGCCTAACTACGGGACGGTTCTCACCCCCGCCATAGTTTGTCTGGGATGGTTCTCACCCCCAGGCAACGCCCAACTACGGGACGGTTCTCACCCTCGCCATAGTTTGTCTGGGATGGTCCTCACCCCCAGACAACGCCCAACTGCGGGACGGTTCTCACCCCCGCCACAGTTTGTCTGGGATGGTCCTCACCCCCAGACAACGCCCAACTGCGGGACGGTTCTCACCCCCAGCCAACGCCCAACAAACGAGAGGGTACTCACCCTCGCCGTAGTTGGACTGGGATGGTCCTCACCCCCAGCCAATGCCCAACAAGCGAGATGGTTCTCACCCTCGCCGAAAGTTGGACTGGGATGGTCCTCACCCCCAGCCAACTCCCAACAAGCGAGATGGTTCTTACCCTCGCCGCAAAATGGACTGGGATGGTCCTCACCCCCAGCCAACGCCCCTTAAATCAAGCTTAATTCACTAGAAGAGGCAAGAAAAATAAGCGGTCTTTTTGATAAGCGTGAAAAATAAAAAAGGCAAAGGAAATCCACTCGTTGATATTGATAGTCTTTACAACATAAAGGCCGCAGTTGACATACCAACCGCGCCACAAAAAAAAAGGCGCCTGCACGGTCGCCAGAACATCTTAAGTACATCTTAAGCCTGGACGGTCGAGTCCCCTTCAACTGCTGAGGCAACCGCCACTGGCGCCTTCCCCCGGTCACATTATCAGCACTACCGCCACGAACAGCAGGATCGCCTGACGTAACACGCCCATCACCATCTCGTGTATGATCACTGTCCGTATCAGTCATAGGAAGCACGTCGCGAGCCCCTTCATCGTCATCAGTCTCTGGCGACGTTTCAATCACCTTCACACCATCACCTTCAAGGCGCTCTACAATCTGGCCATCCTCTACATCATAAGACGGATCCAGGCCAGTCAAATCAGCACCAGGATACCTCACGGCAACCTGTTTGAGGGCGTTGTTGAAAGAATCATACATCAGATCGGCTAGAGCCTCCTCCAGCTTCCCCACTTGCTCAACAGCCTTCTTATAGTCGTCATCCCTGGCGTGAAGGCTCCCATGCGCGGAAAATAAATCTAATGATAGGCGATCTCGCTCTGCTGAAAGAGACTCTTTTTCCTTCTTCAAATTCTCCACTGACAGACTTAGGTTACTTTTATTGGCGGTCAATAGTTTCACTGCGTCCTCTGCCGTTTTTAATTGTGCCATCAGAGATTTTGAAGAAGTTTTCCCGTCAGCAACTTCTTTGCAAGGCGCCCTACGTCAGCGGTCAAGCTATTCACCTGCCGTCCCAAGTCAACAATATGATCCTCTTGGTGGGAACATCTTTCCTCAAAATCCAGGGTAATCTCCTGTTGGCCCAAGAGACGGCCAATTATCACTTGTGTGCAGTCCATGTATTGCTCGAAACTCGAAGACATTACCATCTTGGGACGCCTGATGATGGGGAAGCCGTGGACAAGGTCCCTTTCCGACAATCCGAGCGCCCTGCTCACATGAATTTCAGGAAGAGGAGGTGAACCTAGAGCCTCAGACGGCTCAACAGGGTGGCCACCTCCTCCATCGCCCGAAGTGTTGTTAATTGCCGGATCGCCTTCAGAAGCACCATCCCAGGTCAGACCGCCCCCAGAAGGCTCAGTGTGCCTCGCTTGGGAAGATCTTGGAGGCGTTAAGCTCGTTGTCGCACCATGTAACCCAGAACCAAGTGTTGATTCACTTGCAGAAGAGTTGCCAGTCACGCCAGGGGGATCTCTAATAATGGGGCGGTTAGCCCGTTTCTCAAGTTCACCAGCAAGGATGTCAGCAGTAGACCGAACTTTCTTCTTTTTAGGGCGGACCTCTATGGCTTTACCCTTGTCCAAGCTTTTCCTCTTTGAAGGAAGAGTGGTCTGAGTCTGAGGCGCTAAGCCTTGCTTGGCCCTCACTTTAGCTGCCGCATCACGCGCAAGCTTCAATGCATCGGTTGCCATGTTTCCAACTACAAACAATAAAGATACGAGTTAGTACAAACACAAGAAAGGGTAAACACAAGAAGAGACAGAGTAAATCGACACAAAAAAAAGAAGAAAAAAGAAGGGAGAGAAACATTGAACGCCACCACACCTCCATGGCACAACACTTGCTTCGTGGGCCACCTGTCAAGACCCCCCTTTACTTCCAGAAACCAACTGATCGCCTTTACCTCCCCAGGAGACAGGACCCTTAGAGCAAACGAGTACTGACCGGCCGGCGTTTTGTAGTGAGCCCTAGTCCAGTATAGGGGAAACCGACACTCCCCACTCGACGGATCAACAAAGAAAGGGAACTCGCCCTCGCCTAGCACTGGTTCAATCCAAAAGAAGGTACGCGTCCAATTCTTATAAGAGTTGGCGTACTGGGCAAATATCGATCCAATCGCATTGCCCGCTTTCAAAGAAACCCAACCAAGCTTCGTCTTCTTGGATGGCGACACTTGGAAACAGTAGAAGAATGATCGTACAGAGTAGGCCATATCGAAATACTTGCATATACCCTCAAAAACTCTGACAAACGCCCAAGCGTTGGATGCAGTTGTGAAGGCGCGACCTGTAAGTGAGATAGCACCCCCATCTCGAACTCGGATAACGGAAACCTCACCTTCTGATCAGAAAAATGCGTTTTGTACACCATAAACCGCCACCGTGATTGCTGCTCCACAAGAGGCGTGTCACAAACTCGACGATCAGCGCCGACCGAGATGAGTTGCCACTTCGCCTCCATTGCGCCATTTTCAGTTATGCTAAAGCTAGGCTCACCTTTATAATGACTGCGTAAGATGCTCTTGTCAGAGTAGCTTGAAGAAGTTGAGGCCACCACTGAGTCAACCCAATCCCGCGCCCCGAGACCATCGTCCGACTGAACAGTCGCCATAAGTTTGGAAAATTCTTGTAAGTCCTACCTAGGAGCGACAAACACACAGTCAATCCTCTAAACTTCACTGACGCCAGGAAGACCATTGCAAAAGGAAACAAGATAGTCCAACCCACACTATCAACACCCCCGTCACCTCCAACTCCCCCCACGCCAAGCACAACGAAAAGGAAAAAGAAAGAATTAAACAGTTAACTCACCATCAGAATCTGAGGTATCTGATGAACTTGAATAAAAATCTGAATAGCTCAGGTTAGAAGGCCACCATGCAGGCGGTATCTTATAAAGCTCTATGTCCTCAAAAATGGCGTCCCACACGCCATTCCTTGTAAGGCGACCATCCTCCGGGTGATATCTACCCAAACGGTTCTCTGTGGACTCATCATACTTACGACGATGGAAAGATTGGGGAATGGAGGGAATTAGACCATGAGAGGAGCGAAGGGCAACTGAAGAAGGGCGAGGATGGAAATAATACTCGAAAGGACGATTTTGACGCAGGCGATTAATGTTGGATACGGGTCGAATTAACCGCCCAGTTCCAAGATCAGAACGCCGTAAAACGCGACGACGTGAAGTGACTCTCTGCCTCCTCGAGGCGGCAGGCGAACGCCCACCAGATCTGGAGTTTTTCTCACCAACTAAATCGTGGCGCCCTCTGCGGCGCCCACTACGGGGAATTGAACATGACGCCTCACCAGCATACGGGAGGACAGGCCCTAAAGCTCTCTCGGGAAGGAGATTTTGAATCTCCTTTTCGCTAAAACCCAGAAGTTCGGGTACTTTCCCGTGGGGAAACTTCTCAACCCCAGGAACTAAGGGACGACTTGGGGCGCAACTAGCAAGATACTCTCGCATCGCTGGCCCCACCGCACTATTCCTCAATGCCTCAAAGGCCTCGTCAAACTCCTCTTCCTTGATTTCTACTTCTAATTCAGGGAGTATGAGGCCTGGGATAGGTTCAGTAAACCTAACCATTGATACAACAGAAAAGAAAGTAGAAGACAACCAGAAATGAGAATAGAAACGACAAGAGAAGAAGGACTATACCTGAAAATCGCAGAAAAGGAGAGAAAGAAGACCGGCAATATCACACCGAACTGAGGATAGGGAACAAAGGCTTTGACCAAAGCGTAAGAGTGTAGGTTCGCGTAAGAAAGAGCCCCAACAAAGGGGTTCCCCCTTTTTATAAAAAGGGGGGGGGAAAGAGAGAAGTCTCACACAAGTCTCACACAGACACGTGTAAAGAAAGTGAGAGGTTTCACGCGGACACGTGTAAGTCCTCCTCACTTAACCGTATGATGACATGCTCATCGTGTGATAAGCGGTTGAGGAGAGGGGGAAAAGTGGTCACTTCAAAGGGACAAGTCACCAGTCGCGGAGCATTAATGCGCCGAACCCTATGACGCTTGGATGCCTGCAATAAACAGTAATGATGGGATAACTCATCATTACGGCTCCTCGGAAACCGAAAAGCCTCTCTAAAGTGTCTTTAAGGCAGCCTTTCAGTTCCGTCACCTACCAATCCCCGTCATCAATGACCTTATTACAGCTATCACCAAAAGCAATCGCCCATGCTCAAGCGTTTCACGTCGCCAAACAATGCGTCGCCAAATCCTATCTACCAAGGCGCCAACTTATGCTTATAACTGGTTCGGGTTTATAGCGCCACGGCGATACGAGGCTTTGTAGTCATTTCCCTCTTGAAGGACGCCCCATAGAGCGTCAATAACTCCCTCTCGAAGGACGCACATCGCCCTGACAAGAACGACCAAAGTCTTTAACTTGGCACCATCCCACGGTTGCTACCAAGCTGGGGGGCTCCTGTTCTGGATGGCCCAAGTACTGGATTGGCCCAATTACTCAGGCCCAACTAGGGGTGTTCGCGGTCTGGATTGGATCGGTTTTGGAAGCAAAACTCATCTGATCCAATTCCTTTGGTTTGATCATGTAATCATCCATTCGATTTAGATTTTTTTTCAAATCCGATCCGATCCAATCCAATTTTTTTCGGTTTGGATTGGATCGGTTTTTGGTTTTTTGAATATCCTAAAATTAGTTTCATGATTATTGTGCAAATAACATCTTTTGTATATATTGGCTTTGTAAAAAAAATAAAATTTGAAATACAAAAATATCAGTAAACAATACTATAGTTGATGAGACGTGACTAAGTTTTTTTTGGGTTTAGTTGATGAGTTAATAGGTCTTGAGTTTAGAAATTTTTGGGCTATGGTTGGAGAAAGGACAAGTAGGTAGAGGATAATTAATATATTGGATCGGTTTGGATTGGATCGGTTTTCATCAACCCATCCGAAAACCGATCCAATCCAATTAAAATTTGCGGTTTTCTTTCGGTTTTCGATTTTTCGGTTTTCGGTTTATTCGGTTTTCGGTTTTTCGGTTCGGTTTTCGCGGTTTGAATTGGTTTGGATCGGTTGATGAACACCCCTAGGCCCAACCCTCAGCTGGCCCAGTTACTCAAGCCCAACCCCAGCCTTGTTCCGCGTCAGCCCTTAGGGCTGACGTAGGCCCTCGCGATCTCCAAGACTGCAGCACGTCCAAGAGATACACCAAAATGTCCCACTTCGGGACATTAACCGCTAAAGGCAGTCGCCATAAGCACTGCAAAGGAACCTGCCCCTTTGTTCAGCGCTGACATCGCCGAGTGCAGTGGTTGCAGCACTGCCATTGTGGCAGCGCCAACCACGCCTAACACTGCCATCATGGGTGTGCACCCCAAGAAGGGTTGACCCCCACCTCACCAACCCGCATCATCTTCCTTATAAATAGCCCTTAGGGGACACACCACCAGATATCTTTTATGTACTGTTGTTATGCCCATTTACTTAGAAGTCATACTCTTGTTATTTATCTGCCATTGATATCAACTTGCTACCTCTTGGAACTATACCTTCTAGCCTGGTCTTGACCTCAGCTAGTGGTGTAATCTATATAATAACATTACCCTCAATGGTACATAGTGGGCTCACAGTCTTTGCCAACGGAGGCATAATTGCTGGCCTTGCATTGTTTCCACAGCTTCTGATTTAATGCAAGACTTCGAAAGATGATTGATAACTCCTAGAGATTGAGTTATTTAGGTATGATTAAATGTGCTATCAGGTGTTTATACCTTTAAATTCCTTTAAAGTGACATGTTTTCAAGATTAATAGGGTCAAGTCCATTGAATGGGGGCTGTGGTCTTGTCGAATACTCGAATGGGCTTACGATAACAAGTTTAGCACGTATAATTTTGGACGTCAAGGTACAAAATTAAATATTTTAACATGAATTAAATTGGCCAAACTTCTTTGTTTTTTTTTTTTTCATTGGGCCATTTGACAACGTTAGGCTTTTGTGTGTTGGTTTTTGAGATTAATATTTTTCATATTTATACATGATAAAATTATCTCCTATACACAAATAAAAGTATATGAGATTTATGGGCTTCCTGGGAGAAGAAGAAAAATAAAAATAAAATATGGACCTCACCTACTTTTATACGTATGTAGGAAATAATTTTAAATTATCTCTTGCAATACGAAAAATATAATTTTTATACAATAATTTGGTCAAAAGTGAAAATTATAATGTAGTTAGATTATATAAATTAATATCGTAATTAATTAAATTTATTTATAACATATCTCTAAGATTATCTCATAGTCGATTTAGATACTTTTTTTAATTGACTATATACTTGAACTGTTTGTGATAGGAATAGATTTGTTTCCTACTTTTTTTAAGGGTAGAGTACATCAATTTATTATTGATAAAGATAAAGTAAAACGGAGATATGAACCTAAGCTCAACAAATGAGTCATCAATATAAAGGTTTCATGCAAACACTGAGAATCAGGGGATGTGTGAAGGCACGATGGCTGTAATCTGATAGAATAACAATAAAAAGAATGTCTATGTAAAATGTGTCTCTTCAATAGAAAATATGAGTATTTTATACGTTTGGAGATTAGGGGTGTCCGCGGTCTGGATTAGATCGGTTTTGGAAGCAAAAATCATCCAATCCAATCTCTTCGGTTTGATCATATAATCACTCATTCGTTTTGGATTTTTTTTCAAATCCGATCCGATCCAATCCAATTTTTTTCGGTTTGGATTAGATCGGTTTTCGGTTTTCTTAAAATCTTAAATTTCTTTCATGATTATTGTGCAAATAACATCTTTTGTATATATTGTATATATTGGCTTTGTAAATTATTATCATTTTGAAATACAAAAGCATTAGTAAACTATAATATAATTTTTTTTTTGTAATGTGATATGAAGCTCTACAAAGATAAAATTTAGTTAATGAGATATGACTTGATTTTTTCTTGGGTTTAGTTAATAGGTTAACGGGTCTTGGGTTTAGAAATTTTTAGGCTATGATTAGATAAAGACCCAAGTAGGTAGAGGGGAATTAATATATTGGATCGGTTTGGATTAGATCGATTTTCATCAACCCATCCAAAAATCAATCTAATCCAATTAAAATTTGCGATTTTTTTTCGGTTTTCAATTTTTCGGTTTTCGGTTTTTCGGTTCGGTTACCGCGGTTTGAATCGGTTTGGATCGGTTGATGAACACCCCTAGTGAAGATCCCTTGAGTCTAGAGGTGGAAGTGGGTTGGGCTGAGCCAAACTTTGTCTCGAAAAGTTCAAACTTACGCCAAAAAATTTTAATTTGGCCTGACCCAAACCTAGTATGAGTCGAACTGTTAACCTGCTTGACCCATTTATAAAAAAAACAAATGGTCTGACCTAACTCGTTAGCATGTTAATTTTTAACTTCAAAGCAGAACCATGAATCAAACTTTACAAAATACTCAAATTCGGTTGCTAAACCAAAAATCATAATTTCAACGTCCAAACAGAATCATGAATCACAACAAAAATCATACAATCTGCATTTAAGTCATTTTCAAAATCAATGATCAAACTAAATAACATATATTTTATCAGATCCAACAAATAAATCCATTATATGTAAATTAAAATAACTACATGAATCCAACAAACACATCATGATGTTTGTAATAAGTATAATCTCTCCCAAAAATCTTTTAATATATTCATATACACAATCTAATATGTTGAGATGTTGACTCCTCCGACATAAGAAATAAAGTCAGATTTCTATTAAAATATAATTGAATATAATTAAATTATAAATAACAGCAATTGATTGAATTTATATCTTTTATTTTTTCTTTAAGACATACTTATTCTATTTTATTTTATTTAAAATAAATAATACAATATAGGCTGACCTGTAGGCAAGGAAGCACAGACACTTGTAAAAATAGGAAGAGTCGGGTCCGACACGGCGACATGCTCCGACACGGTGTCGGACACGCGGTTGACTTTTTTCGACACGTTGACCATTCCGACACGCGAATTTGACCGTGTCCGACACGGTCAAATGGCATTTTCGTAATTTTTTTTAATTTTTTAAAAAAAATTATTTTTTTAAAAAAATTTATTTTTTTAAAAGTTAAAATATATTAATAAAGCTTCCACCTGATCATATTAATTTTATCTTTTTGTCTTTTTTCCCCTTAAGTAGATAAGAGATCATCTCAACATCATTGTTGTCAATTCCTATCACGCTCTTGTTGTATCTTCTTCTCTTTGATCTCTCTCTAATATGATTTGATCTCTCTATCTGATATTATATATCTCTCTCATCTCAGTTCTTATTTATTTTATTAAAGCTTCCATCTTTATAACGTGTTGATGGGTATTATTAATTTAATTTCATTTTTTGTTAAATTATTAAATATTAAATGAAATATACCCTATATAAATTAAAAATATTATTTAATATTAAAACGTGTCCCAACGTGTCGAAATCCATAATTTTTTAGGATTGACGTGTCGGAGTGTCGTGTCGTGTCGTGTCACGTGTCGCGTGTCGTATCGGTGCTACCTAGCCTGTAGGCTTATAGACCAGACCTTGTAAAATATACTAAGTCAAGTCTAACCTGACGTAAGTCGAGCCGTAGATCCCTGTAGGCCGATCTGATTCAATTTCATCCCTACTTGAGTCTAACCATTTTTGCCCTTATGAGCCCCAAACAACCGAGATAACTTGTCGTCACTTGGATGTGAGATGCATGTACACAAGAGAGGAAAATATTTATCTCACTTAAATGTGCAAAAGTTCAATCTCTTTGATGGACCTTAATGACCAACCAACCCTGAGATTAGGCATATTAAATCGCTCCAAAATAATACTCTTATTTTTATTAGAAGGAAGAGGGAAAATGTTAAACTTTACAAAATTTGAACATGAAATATCATATGCATCTAATTTCAAATATTACTGTATTTGTATGAATCTTTAGAATCATTTTTTCTCACCATGCATTTATTTCTATTTTAACATGATTCCTCTGTTAAGTTCTTATAATTAATTATATTACTCTATTTCAATCTTTGGAAAAAATGCTTCATCTGCACAAAAGAAACCACACTTGGGCCTTGCCTGATTATCAATGAGTTAAATTTTGGTTAACAACATTTATCCATTAAACATCTAATAAACGTTGTCAACTAAAATTTAAGGGATTAATATTTTTTATCTCCTAACATAAAAATATGTGAAGTACATATCGGGCCATATGAACAAAAGAGAGAAGAAAAGAAAATATAGATCCCATTTATTTTTATATAGAGTTCGCTTTTTGTGCAGTTACTGCAGATAAGTTATCTGCAATAAGCCCAATACGACGTCGTTTTAAGACGGAAATCATAGTGTTTTTGTAATTTTAATTTATTTCAGGGTTATTATAGTCTCTGTAATTATAATTTTTTAATCTTTCAATTCTAAAACGACGTCGTTTTGACAATAAATGCAGGTAACTTATTTGTATTAACTGCAGAAATATTTTTCTGTACGTAAGAGATCAAATTTATCTCGTACTACATGAGAAATATGAGATACGTTATTTTACTTATCATTTTTTCTGTCTATCTTTGCCTACCATCCTCTAACACTGTTAGATCAGAATCTTAACTCACATTTATCTTTCTCTCTCTTCTTGAGATTCTGATTTAACGGTGTTGAAAGATGGTAGACAAAGAAAAACAGAAAAAATAATAAGTAGAATAACCTATCCCGATAAATACTAAGATCAAAATTCGACTGCATCACAGGTTTATCAAGGGTAAGTTTGGACCCGGTTTAGCTTGAACCGAACCGTTACTTGTCCAAATCGAATACAAAACAAAATACAAAATTATAAACCCACATTCACATACACATACACATACACATTCTTCAAGATTGTGGTCAAAGTTAGCTTCCATTTTCCCAAACCAAAGCGATACTGTCATGGATTCTTCTTCGCCCAAGGTTGGTTCCACATATGAATTTTCTTTTTTCGATCTCTTCATGTTTCTCTTTTCTGGGTTTGATTGTCTTATTTATTTATTTATTTATCTTTTTTGTTCTTTTGATGTTTTATCGATCGTTATCGCTTCCTAGATCAATTTTCTTTAGTCAAACCATTATTTTCATTATATCTGACTGAGACTATGTTATTTCGTTGATTCAATTTATTTGTGTATATTTATTTTGGTTGTTGTTATGTTGGTAGTGGCTTGCATTTATTCTCTTGACTGTTACAGCTACTAAAATATTGGTAGGGAAAACGGAAAAAAGGTTTTTTTTTTTTTTCATCTCTTTTGTGTTTCTGTTTTATGGGTAGTTATGTTATTTGATGTGGTCCTCTATGATACGCTTTTGCAACTGTATTGTATTGAGTGTAATTGGAGACGTGGATGATGAATTTTTAAATTGAAATGAACGCCAAATGTTAAATGACTTAATGATAAACAGGTTGGTATGAAGCAATCTAGGTACTTCATTCTCCAATGCACTTTTCATTTTTGAGGGTGAATGATTTAGGATTACCAAGAAAGTTATATGATGGGATCAATAGGAAATTTAAAAAGGGTTAGCCTGGTGCCATAAAGCTTTGTCTCTGTGCAAGGTCCAGGGAAGGATCTAGTTGGTAGCCTTACCTGACTGTTCTGGTCCGGCTGCCTGGACCTTTTTCCTAAGGCACATTTCAAGCCCAAAGCTTTGGTCCATCCCTCATTTCCCTTGCACACACGCCTCACAACCCGGGGAGAGCGCTTGACCTATGCACCACGTAGTGCCCACATAGGCATGACAGTTGGTAGAGAATCATGGGTTCTTAACGACTCCGGCAAGAGTCTTTACTCATACATAGTGTAGAAGATGGAACCACTCCCACCTCCTTTCTCCTTCCTCCTTATATAAATAGCCTCACCACCATGGCTGAGGGATCTCAGTTCTCCTAGTTCCACCCAATCGTTTACTCTGCCTCTCCAGTGCCTCAACACATACCTCCTCTCAGAAGTCTCCTGAGTTCTAGCACTCCCAGACTTCCGTAAGAGATTTGATTCTTCATATCCCATCTCTCTTGGACTACTGTTATATTGACATATTATTCCCTATGTGGGGAACAACCATTATCCTTGTACTTCATTCTCATAATCCTTAAACAGAACACTTACATATGACTATATGAGGATGATTGCATGTATCAAAAGTGTGACCTCCGGGTCACATGATGATAACACGAACCGTTGAAGTGGTTGTTAGAGAAGGTGGAGAACAGAGAATAGAGTGAAAATGGGGTTGGATGGAAAGGTTTGATTTTCTGTTCTTCATTGTTGCTAGAGGGTGGAAACTAATTTTGGCTAACATACATTCTTTGGATGGAGATACCAAAATGAGTTCATATCGACTCTAAACCGAACCCCATTTTTGTTGTATAAAAATAGTAGAAGGTTCTTTCGATTCCAAGTTTTCTACTCCACATTTTCTACCACACTACATGTTCAACATTTGTAGGACATAAGTCAATCTAAATAAGCTAGTATACATAGGTGTATTTTTATGTGCTTCTTTTACTTGTAATTGGAATATCCAACTTTGGAAATCATATGATTTTGGATGTCTGTATTACTTAGCCCTTATGATTTTCTCAGTCTCAGTCATTTAGTAAATAGATGACTTCATGGCTATTATTGCCTGCCTTTTTTTTCTACAGTTTGAAAATTTTGTAGCTTCCTTGGTTGCTCATGTAAGTCACATATAGGAGCAATATGTAACTGAGGTTACCGATAATTATGAGACAACATGCTGGGGTTGTGGACTGAGCGTTTTGATTCCATCATGTGCATCTGTCTTCAAATGTGGCTGGTGTGGGGCCATTACAGATCAAAACACACAGAAACGTGACCAGAAGGGCTTCAGGTGGAGGGTACTGCGTGATCGATGCTTTGTTTCTGTTGTCATCATATTTATGCTCTTTGTAATATGTAAGCCTCTTTTTGTTCCTGCTGTTTTCTGCTTTTACTTGTCATCCTTTATGACCGGACTTGCTTTTATTTTCGAGTCTAGGTTCATTTTCAAATTTTCCCTCCTTTTCCATTTTTTTCTCTTCCTGACTACTTATTTAATCAAATGTCTTTTTAGTGTCAAAGGTTTGATTGATACATTCAAATTGAGAGTTGCTGGTGTAGAATTTTTCACTTCCTACCAAGTAGCGTTTTGGTCATTGTAGTTTAGGGGATTTCTCTTACAAATATTTAATGGGATCAATGGGTTTTGAGTATGAGACATGCAGATTGAAAAGAAAATACAACCAACATAATTCAGAAAAGCCAGAGCAAAGAAGAAAGACACATTAGCTAAAACGAACTTAACCAATTTTTTGCATCTCTACCAAAGAAACCCCTCTAAAGTAAAAATTGGATCAGTATCTTGAAGATGACAAGACTCAAGAGGATAATTTATCCCATATAAGATGCAATAGCAAATTTTTTAAAAAAACTCTTGACATTCCTTGGACTATCATATTACTTCTGGTTTTTTTCCATCTTTCCAATACTAATATCATCTTCTATTGAAAGCATATGAGAAAATCACCAAAAATGAATTCATTATGGAATTATCTTTAATTTAGGAATAATTAGTAACTGAAGTGGTTGTAATTTGTGATTATTCATTAGGCCTTTCTTGAGTTAATTGTTTGTAAGATGGAATATAATTACGAAGAATTCCTGTTTTCTATTCCGAAAACTTGAAAGAAAAGGGTATTTGAAATATTATTGAATTGTGAATTAATATGACACAAAGAGGTCTCTATTTATAGAGACAAAAAACCCTAATTCTTGACCTAATGGGCTTGGCCCAATACAACAAATACTAATAATAATAAAAGACCTAATATTTACAACACTCCCCCTCAAGCTGAGGAATAGATATTTATATTCCCAGCTTGCTAGTAAGTTCTTGAAATCTGTCTGAAGGAAGTCCCTTTGTCAATAGATCAGCTAATTGACGCCCAGTGGGAATGTATGGAGTGGTAATCAACCCGCTATCAAGTTTCTCTTTGATGAAATGGCGGTCGACCTCAATATGTTTAGTCCGATCATGTTGAACTGGATTATGAGCTATACAAATAGCGGACTTATTATCACATAGCAGCTTCATAGGTCCCTCACATTTTATTTTGAGATCATCAAGTACAATTTTCAGCCACAGTAACTCACAAATGCCTTGAGCCATAGCTCGAAATTCAGCTTCTGCACTTGATCTGGCAACCACATCTTGTTTCTTACTTCTCCATGTCACCAAGTTACCGCAAAGAAACATGCAATAACCAGTGGTAGAACGACGGTCAGTCACGGATCCAGCATAATCAGCATCAGTGTAGACTTCTAAAGAGAGATTACCATCACGTCGGAATAACAATCCTTTACCAGGAGTAGCTTTAAGATACTGAAGAATTCTCTCTACTGCCTGCATGTGTTTCTCCTTTGGATCGTGCATAAACTGACTGACAACACTAACAGCATAAGCTAGGTCTGGCCTAGTATGGGCCAGATATATCAATTTTCCAACTAGCCGTTGATATTGTCCTTTATTAACTGGAGGACTCTCCTCTTCAAAGCCTATCTTGTGATTCTGCTCAATAGGAGTATTAGAGGGTTTACACCCGAGCTTCCCTGCTTCTTTGAGAAGATCCAAAACATATTTCCTCTGACTGATAAAAATTCCTTTGCTTGAATGAGCTACTTCTATCCCTAGGAAATATCTTAGTTTCCCAAGGTCTTTGACTTCGAACTCAGAGGCAAGTCGTGTCTGCAGAATCTGTCTCTCCACAAAATCATCACCTGTGATAATAATATCATCAACATATACAAGGAGCACAGTAAGCTTCCCATTTTGGGAGTGCTTGAAGAAAAGAGTGTGATCTCCTTGACTCTGTCTATATCCTAAGGTCATCATAACCTTAGTAAACCTTCCAAACCAAGCACGAGGTGACTGTTTCAATCCATACAAGGCCTTTTTTAATCGACAAACTTTATTTTCCCCCTTCACAGAATCAAAACCAGGCGGGATTTCCATGTAGACTTCTTCTTCTAACTCACCATTGAGGAAAACATTTTTCACATCAAATTGATTTATATCCCACTTGTAATGGGCAGCAAGGGACAACAAGATCCTCACTGTATTCATCTTTGCAACTGGAGCAAAGGTTTCTTCATAATCAATGCCATAGGTTTGAGTGTAACCTTTGGCGACTAATCGAGCCTTGTATCTCTCAAGAGTGCCATCAGAATTATATTTCAGGGCATAAACCCATCTGCACCCTACTGCTTTCTTTCCGTTGGGTCTATCAATAACCTCCCATGTTTTATTTTTCTCCAACGCATTCATCTCCTCTTGCATGGCTTGAGCCCAATTCCCCTCTTTCAAAGCTTCATGTACTGATTTTGGGATTGAAGTAGAATCTAGTGCTGAAACAAAGCTTTTGTGCTGCACAGAAAGATTAGCAGAGGAAACAAAATGGGAGATAGGGTATTAAGTACAAAAGGGACAGGAAGAACAAGTTTTCTTGGAACAAGATCTTTTTCCTTTTCTTAAAGCAATGGGTAAATCATCCGAAGCAGTAGTAATGGGTAAGTCATCAGAAACAGTAGTAATGGGTAAGTCATCAGACGTATTAACATCATGATCAGAAATATGAGATTCAGGACTTACCAGTGGTTCAGACGATTGAGGTTGCTGTTGAGGCAATGTGGGCTGTTTCCTTCTTTGATATACCAATTCAGGTGTTACAATCTTCCGTATCTCTGGTGTATTTGATGTATCAGTCATAGGAGGATCAGTCACAGGAGGATCAGACATAGACACATTAGGAACAGGAACAAGAGGAAGAGACACTGACACAGGTGAAGGAGTAGACACTGAAGATTCAAAGAAGGAAGGTGATGAGTCTTCTGGTGAATTATTCTCCCCCTGAAGATGAGGACCTTGGAAAAAGGACTCAGATTCCTGAAATGTAACATCCATAGAAACAAAAAATTTCCGACTTCCAGGGTGATAGCACTTGTAGCCCTTCTTATCAGGAGCATAACCAAGGAAGACACATTTAAGAGCCCTAGGATCCAACTTACTGCGATGCTGTTTATGAATATGAACAAAGACAACACACCCAAACACTCGAGGAGGAAGACTTTGCAAAGTTGGAACAGAAGGAAAAAAAGAAGTCATGGAGTGAATAGGACTTACATGATCGAGAACCCGAGTGGGTAGACGATTGATCAAGAACGCTGCAGTAAGAATGACATCTCCCCAATAGCATTTGGGTACATGTGTTTGAAACAGTAAGGCATGAGCAACTTCAAGAAGGTGACGATTTTTCCTTTCAGCAACCCCATTTTGTTGAGGGGTGTCTACACAAGTAAGTTCATGAATCATACCTTGATTTTGTATAAATTGGGAAAAAGAGTGATTGACATATTCAGTACCATTATCTGTCCTTAGTCTTTTGATATTTTTACAAAATTGAGTCTCAATCATTTTATAAAATTGAAAAAACAGTTGTGGTACCTCAGACTTTTCACGCATTAAGTAAACCCAAGTGACACGAGTGTAATCATCAATAAAAGAAACAAACCATTTATTTCCAGAAGAATGAGGGACCTTAGAAGGACCCCAAACATCAGAATGAATAAGATCAAAAGGTTCAACACTCTTAGTAATACTAGAAGGAAAAGACACACGATGATGCTTAGCAAATTCACAAACATCACAATGAAAAGACTCAACAGACTTAGACAAAAACAATGACGGGAATAAAGATTTGAGTAAACTAAATGGAGGATGACCCAAACGCTTATGATGCAGCCAAATTAAAGAATCAGCAGTTGATTGACCATGAGACATGAATGTGTGATCTATTACTTTATTTGCGGGAGATTGTGACACCAGATAGTACAGCCCACCTTGCTCTTTAGCACTACCAATCGTCTTCCCCGTGGCGAGATCCTGAAAAACACAATGGGTAGGGAAGAAGGTTACAGTACAATTCAAATCTTTTGTAATTTTGTGAATAGAAAGAAGATTCGTGGAGAGTTTAGGAACATGAAGAACATCCTTAAGATGTAAGGACTGCTGTAAGTTTATGTCACCAGAACCCGCAACTGATGTATGTGAGCCATCAGCTATGGATATTGTATGAGTTCCAATGGTAGGATGATAAGAAATAAAGGAGTCAGCACAACAAGCCATATGATCAGTAGCACCAGAATCAACAACCCAAAAATGTTTAAAATCATTACATGAAGAAATGAAAGAATGAGTTTTGGAGCTCATACCAGTCATAGCCAAAGCACTAGTATCAGATGGCTTGCTCAGATAATCAAGAATGGTTCGGAGTCGTTCCAACTCATCTGGACGAAATGCAGATTGGGTCTCATTAGGTGCAGGGGTTATTTCAGAAGAAGTAAAATGCGCTTGACCACGCATCCTTGCCATCTTTTCTAAGTCAGTTTGCTTTCCATAAAGGCGAAAGCATAAATCCTTGATATGACCTGTTCTTTTACAATAAGAACACCATCGATCATTTCTCTTAGGTCTAGAAGAGGTGCCATCATAAAATTTTGAAAAAGAACTCCTTTGAGAAGAGGCCATACTGCACAGCAAATGGTCAAAGAAAAGCTCCAAGAAGCCACAAAATCACAAACAAATACTAAACAACGTCAGATCTGACCGGAACAGTAACACAGCGGCCGAAACAGTAACACAGTGACCGGAACAAATACCAAACAACGTCAGATCTGGTCGGAGGCAAGAAATTGGTGAAAGAACAAACTCCAAGAAGCCAAGAAATTCTGAAAAAAAAATACCAAACGATGTCCGATCAAAGTAGAGAGCACAGATCCAGAACCGGCTTGGAGAGACGATCAGAACCGTGGTGGTCCGCGGCCGAGAACCACCGTCACGCGCTGTCACGCGCCGGTGAAGCTGGCGGCGCGTGGGATTCACGCGCAGAGACAAGGGCGGCGCGTGGAGGCGCGTCTGACCTCCGATGGTGCTGGGTTTTTCAGGCGAAGGTCGTCCGGCGAGCGCGATGGTTTCTGTGGCTGTTCGGAGTGAAGAATCCACCGGAAAAAGGTTCCAATCGCGATGAACAGGTTCTGTACGTTGATTCTGTGAACGTTTGTTTCTGGTTGTGTAATAGACAAGAAAAAGAAAGAGGAACAGTGAAGCAATGGTCTTCTCGGTCCAAGAGGTCCCCGGAAAAAAATTTCCGGTGGCAGCTGATGGCAGCGAGAGACGTAAAAAAGAATAGAAAGGTTTCGTAGGCGCGGAAGCAGAGCCCTCAGGATCGAGAGCTCTGATACCAACTTGAAAGAAAAGGGTATTTGAAATATTATTGAATTGTGAATTAATATGATACAAAGAGGTCTCTATTTATAGAGACCAAAAACCCTAATTCTTGACCTAATGGGCTTGGCCCAATACAACAAATACTAATAATAATAAAAGACCTAATATTTACAACACGAAATATCATAATTTTCTTTCATGCTATACTTCATTAATTTTTTACCAAAATTCCTATTTCCTTCTCTACTAGATTTCTAATTAGAAATTGCCAACTCCATATTTTTATGAGATGGAATTTGACCCTCCATATTTTAAATTCTATTTGAAAGACATTCTCTCTGTGCTTTGTCTAATCAATTCAGCTTCTAGAGTAGGCAAGAATAATGTGTAGATATTGTTCGAGATATAATATATAAAACCATTAGTGTGACCTTCACTTAACCGTGGTTACTAGATCAAGTGCAGAGGCAGAATTTCGAGCAGCCATGACTCAAGTTATTTGTGAATTGTTTGGCTGAAAATCATTCTAGATGATCTTTAGAGTGAGATGATGTAAAGTAAAAAACCAATTCGATCGAAAAGTTTTAGTTGTTAAGTGAAGGTCATATTAATGATTTTACTATGTATTATTTATCTCTAACACATATGTAGGACATCTTACAGTGCTCACAAGATAAGTTATTTTGAGCCTTAACAATTTGGAAAGATATCTTATTTGAATCTAATATTTAAGTCGGTAAATTCTGAATAACTCGGTTACAGACTTAGTCTGTATTGAGTGGATATACCATTCCTTGTAATTTTAATTGACCTTCAATTTCTATTCACTAATTTGCAATGAGGACCAGATTGTGATTATATATGCCCGTAAGGACTTAACAAGATGATTTCATTACATTGTTTCATCTAATGAGCTAGGGAATTCCTCAAACAATTGATATGCTTTCTTTAACTATTTGAACTCATTGGAAAAATCTGCACAGAAAAATGTAGTTACATATTTATATAAAAGGTGAGGCCTTTACAAAGCTAGGAAATTAATCCAATCTCTCCTGCCGATATTCTCCTGAAATCCTTGCTCATAGTGTTTAGCTCTAGATAGTATAATTTCCCTGTCGAGCTTCTCCATTAGGAAGTTGCTCAGCCTGGTGCATTGTGTGTATGCAGAGTTGATATCCAGGTCCAAAGCTTTTAGGTAGAGGGCTATGAATTTTCTTTTGTTTCTAACTTGCCCCCACATAAGAAGGCTCTTTTGGCTTGAAATGTGGACAGAGCATAGCGTACCATAGCCCGTGCTAAAATTCATTAATTCTCCTAAAATTTTAAGCTGTTAGGAAGTGGCACAAGAATGGTTTTTATTTTTGACAGTTACCTACTTTCATGATAAATATCTTTTCCAGTTGTCCAACGCCATAAGAATGACAGAGGCATAAAAATAAAAAAATCCTTTCTACTGTTCTTTGGTCAAGTAATGTCATCCTCTTTGGGAACCCTCTGATCCCTGAATTATTAGCCTTCATACATTGTGATCAAAGTCTTCATCTTTAGTTACTTTGAGCACACTGTGTCAGGTCTTTTTTCGTTTGTTAACTCCTCTTTATAACATTGTATTTTCTGTTATTAAAATTTTGAAATCATAATGCATCACTTTAGTAGGTACTGTTAGATTCTTGATAACTGTCAGGTCTCCTTTCTTATAGCTTGTAAAAATGAGGAACTTCAAGCCTTGTTGGTATGATTCAAAACCTGAGCATGGTCTTAGTCTATGGATATAGCACAGAAAAAGTTTGGATTGGCTATTGAATGAAAGTATGAATCAGATGTTTATATTTCAGTTGTAGTTGGTGCTCATCATGTGCTTGTAGTGCTAAAGAATTCGTTTTTTGCTTATGATTTTCTGTTTTTCTCCCTATTTAAGTCAAATTTTAAAAGATCATTTTTGTGGTTCAGTGTTCCTGTTATCAATGGTTCTTCATTACATGTATTATTGTGATATCTGTTATCATCATAATCTTTTACATTCATCCATTCTACCAAAAATGAAGAACTGCATTATTCTATACTTATGCATTTAAATTTTTTGTGCAGTTGGTGGGGTGTGGGCAATCTATCCTGTTCTCTTTTCTATCAGTCTTCTTTTGGGAAGTTTTCACTCAATCATTACAGCAATCTTGTCCATAGCTACCATTTCCTCTTTCAGCCTTGCAGCATTCAGGTGTGCTGGCACACCACCAAATATATTGTGGGGAAGCTACCCCACTGTAGGAAAAGGCGACCTTGAAAATTATACTTTCTGTCATTACTGCTTGAAGCCAAAGTCACCTAGAGCTCATCATTGTCGTTCATGCAGAAAATGTATATTGGACATGGATCATCACTGCCCATTCGTAAGTTTCCATCATCTTCTAATTATGGAATTATCAATGTCAGTGGTGTAATCTTCACTGAGTTTTTAGTTTATATAGTAATTTGATGCATGCCATCCTTAACTGTATAACATCTTATAATGGATGATGGATCATTAGGTTTAAATATTAAGTTTAGCTGCTTTTGGCTGTATGTGAGGATGAGTCTTGAGCAGCGGTAAGGTTGTTCCTTTGTAACTAGAAAGTCACGGGTTTGAGTATAGGAAATAGTCTCTTTGCAAAAAGTGCAAGAGTAAAAGCAGCATCCAATCGATTCTCATTTCTACCCTCGCAAAGTCGAAAAGCTTTGTGTACTGGGGTTTGCCTTTTGCTGTTTTTGGCTGTATACTTTGTGTGGATCTCAGTTCTATTATTGGCTGTAATCTCATGATTTAATTTTTTATTTGTGTTCCTTATTCATCAATAATAAAAATATATCTTAAAGCAATTTCCTATATAAGGATTGTTTATAGAAATCAATGTTAAAAGGAAACAGATGAAGCTAATCTTTAGCTGCTAATGCGGGAACAACTCAGGAGTCTTCCTAGTGTAACTTATGGTTGAGTTTTACAGCTTCATAGTTATGGATTTATGATGCTTAAGGGCTCAAAGGTTCAATTATAATGTTTGGATTGAATGGTAGATAGGTGTTTCTTTCTCCTTGGTGCTCTTATTGTTCTTATCCAGGCCTCTTTATCTAGTATTCACGTATATTACTTGTCATTGTCTCTTATTTTATTTTATCCAAACAAAAAGAAAAAAGAAAACTTCTTTGTGTCTCATAGAAGGATTTCTGTTGAACTTGCTGATAGTGATAGAATAGAGAAGCTTATGAGAGATTGATTTGGTAACGGGTTGGAAGTGTGTTATGGGTGCGGTGTTAAGCAAGCTGCACTTCCACGGAGAGGACCTAACCTAAGTTCAAACCCTAGAGAAGGGCCTTCTAGTCACAATAATGCCCATGGGAATAGCATCACAGCAATACTTGTGGAGAGATACCCTGCTCAAAGACCAAAAAGGTTGCACGACTAAAGAGTAGGTCTTGGAAATTTGGGGTCTTAAAAAACGTTGCCTTAGCTAGCGTTTATGGCCTCTCTTTTTTCCTTTCTAAATTCAAATTCTGTATGCCATGAGATCTTCTGGACCTAGAATGATGTGGTATGCAAGAACTGCAGTCAATGCAACAAATTCTTGCCCATGGGAGTTTGTTTTGGGGTTGGGGGGTATAATTCTTTTATTCCTTTGGTGTTCTAGCCTTCTCTGTCCTATGTTGGGTGTATTTTTTTTTTTTTTAGAGCCAACAGAACAGACCTTTAAAGGCATCTGGAAAGCTTTATTGAGGAAGAATGTAATTGTTGAATGCATGGGAGAATATGATTGGATAATTTTTTGGACAGGGCATCTATTTAAGTGGTTATTCCATTATAGAACTGTTTTGCAGTAACAAAAATCAAGTGGTTATTATATTGTCATGGAATGTTTTCATGGACAGCATCGTCCATTTTATCTTTTTGCAAAGTTTTGATCTATGGTTTTTCAACTTTGAAAAGTAGTTATTATTCTTTTTATGTATAATTTATATATTTTGATAGATTCTGGAGCATTAAATGCACTCGTTTTAGTAAAATGCACATTTTTTTTAAATTAATTAAATGTAGTTTATAAAAATCAATCCTCAAGTGAATGCAAAAAGTCAACATTTGAAATTAAAGTATTTTAAATAGTCATTTGTTTTTGGCAAAACTAATATAAAATTCAATTTATTTATTGCCTCAAATAAACCTTATTATACCTTAAATTTACTGTTTCAGCACATGTTAACAAATGCCATTTAGATGAGGAAAAAAATTTAATTTTGGTGGATTGTTACTGGAACTTAATGGGATTCAATTGCAAGTTGTTGAATCTTTTGGTGTTTTACATAGGATCTTCTTTGTCCTTTCCTCTTATATTTTGTGTGTAAAGAACCAATTCAACCTAAAAGTTTAAGCTGTTGGGTGAGGCCACATTAATGGTTTTATATATCTCAATACGCCCCCTCACACGAAAGCCCACTAGGCTTGAAGGGTGGACAATGCATAGGCCCACCTATCTGTGCGAAGAAAGAAATTCCACTAGAAAGAAAGTGGGGGCGGTGATGATTGAACCCGGTACACTAAGGCTCTGATACCATGTAAAGAACCAATTCAACCCAAAAGCTTAAGCTGTTGGGTGAGGTCACATTAATGGTTTTTTATATCTCAACACTATGAATTGATGTACAGTTAGCAGTGTTCTTGCTAAAATTTCTATTATTTTTTGGCATGAAGATGACTCCTGTTAGCAGTGTTCTTGCTTCATAGTTGTAATCACTACCTATCGACTTTGTTATAGTGAATGCTCTTATTGGTAATTATATATAGTGATACAATTGTGTTAATGCTACTTTGGTAATAGCTTTGTAATTGTTTGGCAGATTGGGAACTGTGTTGGTGCAGCTAATCACCGCAACTTCATTGCCTTCCTGATTTCAGCAGTGTTGAGCACAATCTATGTCTCAATCATGTCTGCATATGCAGGCTTGCATATATGGCCAACATTGACATACTCCATTAAAGGCTTAAATGGGATTACTAGCGTTGATCTTGCATGGAGAGTTATCAATGAAATTCTTATTGCCTTCCTGAGATCTGCTCTTCTTCTATCCTCTAGGGGACTTGTTCTTGCTTATCTATTCATTGCCAGTGTTTCATTGCAGATAGGATTGAGCGTTCTTTTATGGCAGCAACTCTCTTATATATACCAGGGGAAAACTTATTTGAGTCACTTAACTTCACAAGCTGGTAATGAAGAAGAAAAGAAAGATTGCCAAAATCTTGTTAGATTTTTTGGTTTTCAATATTCTGTAACAAGATTTTTGCCAACCTTCCGTGTTACTCGGAAGAGACACGTAAAGTGAAAGTCATGTTTTGTAGTTTTTTACTCACTTTTTGACATTTTGTATCAAAGTATTTTTATATCGTTTCAAATAGGTAGGCACCCCAGAATTTTATGTCTTTCTTATATCAAAGTAATCTCCAAGAGGTATTCATCTGTCTGCTTAGATAGTCAATGCAAGTTCAAAATAATTAAATTTTAAAAAGAGATTATCATAATTGACATAACCAATATCAAATGACAAGTAGTTAGTGAAATAATATATATTACTCTTTAAGAATTTATTTTGATCATATTTCAAATGATATTAACTCCTTTATTACAAAAGAAATCATTATCATATAATATATAGGGATATTTGTTTCCCCCGTTACTGTAGAAACAAATACCCCTCATTGAAGTGTGGGGTCCATTAATATTAAAAAAAAAAAACCAAAACAGTGGAAGTTGTTGTCTCCGCAACAAGAGTGTTATTTCCTAGAGATTTGACAAGTCCTAATATATAAAGGGATATATAGTTTCTTATGTTGCATAAAATAAAATTGTCTCATTTTATCTCATACAATACAAAAAATTAAAAATAAAAATGAATGAGATCCACTTGTTTACTTTATCTCTATTTTCCTTTATGGGTTTCTCTTATTTTTTGGTGTATTGCATGAGACAATTTGTTCCATTCAACATAAGAAACTATATCCCCAATATATAATTGGGAAAAACACTTGTCATTTTAAGGAATATAATTTTGTATAGTGAAACGACTATGTTTTAGTGATTTTTTATTTTCACTCTTTTCCATAATAATTCCTTTCTCTCCTAATTCAAGCGTTCATCTGATATATTGCATTAACGTGACATTAACATCTAAATCTACTAATTAAAACCATTGGCAATCACTAGTGGCCGTTGACCATCGGATATGACCTTAAGTATCATTCCTGATGGAGTCTCGCAGACAACATAACGGCTGTATTTCGGATAACTATCTGATAAATACAATAATTAAACAGTCAGCTCGCAAATCCAAATAACTGAATACATACATCAAGGCTATATAAATTTCAAAACGTCAAAGCATCAATAAATAATCCACGACTCCAATACTACAGTCATGAGCCAAAGTAAATACATAACATAATCTTAACATAAGATAATTGGGCATATTAATGATTATACATGCCAACACAGAGTCTAGTCATAATATAAATAATCAGTAGCGCCATCAACTATTCCAAGGCGGGGCCCTTGCCCTTATACTGCACATTGCTATTCTGGGTACCTGAAATGATGTCCCCAAACGGGGTGAGATAACCACATCTCAGTAAACTCAAGGTTCTTAGAGAATCCTCTAATCCCCTGAGCCCACTTCCTGCATGACAAGTCAGATATAAAGCATATATAACAAACATACAACATAAACATAGCATCATCATATCGTCCTTGTGTAACCCCAGGGTCAAAGCCATAGACGGTTACACATGTGTGACTCCAGGGTCAAGTCATAGACAGTCAACATAACCTCTGTATGAAATAGCCCCCAGAGTCAAGTCATAGGCAGCCTACATACCTTAATCACTGGCCAAGATCCTCATAACATATCTCATCAGTGCATCATATCATCAAGAATCATATAACATCTATATGAATGTGAATGAATGCACATATACATCATACCACATGCTTTCATACAATATAACCATAATGCCCACCATCATGGTGGGGCCACAAGAGAGAGGAGCAACCAGAACCAGGAGCTTACCTCACTGAGCTTATCACAAGCCCAACTCCAACAGTAAAATACGTATGCTCCAATAAATCCTCAAGTGTAAGGTTCTCTAGGCACACCTAGAGTAGGAACCATTCACATTATTAATTACATAGTAATTAATCAAGTCATATACAAGACTTAACCATTTAATGGTTCCACTTTTCATACTTATATGCCAATAATATGTCCATTACAAGTCTAGACCATTTATTACTTAATTACATGTTTTTAGTTCATAAGGAATTGTTCACTAAGTCCACAATAACTCATTATGCATTTAGTCCCTTAATAAACTCTCTTAGCTTAAAGCATTTTTTACTTAACTTACCACTAATCAAGATATTTACCATCAATATATGTCATTCATAACCTTGAACATTAATTATTATAAGTTCAAAGGGTTCCCATAAATTCCTTTTTACCTAAATCTCACTTTTACGGTTTTCCTTTACTGCACACGCTTCTTTTTTCTACATTCTGTGTCCAACATACTTGTTATAAAATTCTCATCTTTTAATATGTTAATCTAGACTCAATTAAATTTTCAACAAGGTATCACACACTTGCACCACTAGGGATAGCCTAGTGGTGTTGGGTGTGTTTAGTGTGTATTAGGTGTGCGGTTCGATTTCCTGTAATGTCCAAAAAGGTATCACACACCTTAATCAGAGCTATATAGCTCAAGTTATGATTTTTTGAAAATTCAACTCACAAATCTGTTTTTAGGCAGTGTTGGGAATCCTAACATCCCTCACGGTTGTAGTCTCTGTGAGCGTTACAGAAGTCTGATTTCTCTCAAATTTTAATATGTTGTAGTAGACACCTATAGCTTTAATTCTAAGTATCAAAAGCTTAATTTGAGTAAGTAATGAGAGAGATATGAATTTTAGAAGTTGAAACTTTGGAATTGTCCCTGCACTACGTGAGTTCGGGCAGTCTGGACTCAAATTCACTTTGTGAATAAACCACATCATATATTACTCTAAAATTTTAGGACAATATTAATGACATCTCCAGATTTTAAATGAGGTATTATGAGCCTCATTTGACCAAGGGATGACAGAGATATCACCCTCCAAAGTTAGGGTGTAAATTAAGATTTTTAAGCTTGTTTCTTTTTCCTTTTATTAGTTAATTAGCCCCAACACTTATTTAACCCACTAATCCATAATTACCTTATTTTTAACACAAGTACTCCACCTTATACTCAAGAGGTCAGAATAATCATGTGTCTATTTTAGGGTTCAAGTTTATCCTTTTTCATGAAATCCATACAAGAATCCAAAGAATGTGCCTTTAAACATCAATTAACCATTTCTTGGTTCAAAACTCACACTTTTAGCTCCAAACTTCACTTTTTACCAACAAGGATGATCCTTTAAACAAGAACACACCTTCAAAAATATGCTCAAGAGTTAGAGCTCAAGAACACATGAGAGAAAGATAAAAATTTTCAAGAAAAGTTTAGGAAACTTACACAAAACTCAAGAGAATCAAGCACACAAGTGATGCTCTTTAAGAGAACTCAAGAACACAACTTCATAACTCCTTGAACCTTCAAAGCCATGGCACAGTAAGCTTCACACCATGAAAATGGTATGGTTGTGAAAAAGAGAGTGGGGAGAACAAGTTTTGTGAAGAAAAATTGGTGATTTGGAGAGGTTTTGGAGGAAAGATTTTAGAGAAAAGTTAGAGAAAAGTTTGAAACTCCAATTTTAGAAACAAGAATACACTTAATAGTTTTTCTTAATTCCCTTAAGGCTGTCATGTTTTTAGAAGAATTAAATGTGAAGAGGTTTGATATCAAGAAGAGAAATTATCGACCAAATAAGTGAAGAAATGACTACTGAATTGCCTAATTTGCTTTCATCCACTTTGTCCACTTTCTCAACCACTATATAATTCTCTTTCAATTGATTCCTCCCACTTACACTTATTAGTCTGATCACTAACTAAATGAAAATGAGACAAGTCCACATAAGTAAAAGAGAAGAAAATAAAGTTATAATAATTAATGGAGAAGACAAAACTTTGATAATTAATGGAGGGACCAACTAAAGTAAAATGAGACAAGTCCACATGAGTAAAAGAAAAGAAGACAAAGTTATATAATTAATGGAGAAGACAAAACTTTGATAATTAATGGAGAAGACAAAACTTTGATAATTAATGGAGGGACCAACTTAGATAAACAATGAAGACACTAAGTCCCACTCCACATGGCTCTACATGGCTGATCATGAATCAAAAAGAAGGCAATCAGATTTCTATTTAATTTATTTATCACCAATAAAACTAGTAACTTTTGAAACTAGTTAAATACAAGAGTAGTAACTTTGAGATGTATCACAATACCAATTCATGCTCATCTTACCAGAATTTTTCTAATATCTTTATACTTAACCATCATAATCTGCGTGTCACAAGCTTTCCAATGATATATTATAAGCCTTATTCTGACAAGTACAACCCAAGTTACGTCCGCCGTAAGTAGTAAACTGAAAATCCAACGTCACTTGACAGGGTCGCAGACTGTTTAATTATTCTGGAATGATATACTTCCCAGCTTATTCTTTAATTTTTACAAAAAATACTAGACATCTTAATCTTTAATTTGGCACAAGAATCGTCTCGTTTCGTTAAGTAACGAAGAAGATATGAATTTTTCAAACTCACTGTTGCTTACTGTAATAACTATAACGGGAATGAACAATGCCCACTGATTTTGTTTTGAAAACTTTAACGTGAGCTCATAAAATTCTCATATTTTAGGACAAGAAACTAGACATCCTAAGGTTCATTTTGATACCTCACACACTCTATTTGATTAAGAAATGAGTGAGATACGATTTATTTAAAATTGAACTCACTACTACGTAAAATTCTGACAACACCATCAATTTTACTTCCATACATTTTTTTACACTAAATTGTCCAAACAATTTGAACTTTGTTCTCTTATCTACATATAACTTAACTTTAATATTTTTGGTCTAATTTTGACTTGTTAGGCATATATTGGGCTTTCATTATATTTTCTCATCTTTTTCTCGTTCCGAGATTCTACCGACTGCTTATACAGCAGTACAAAATTGCTGGGCCTTTACCAATTAAAAGGCCAAATGTCCAGCCCAATAAGGAATGCACACCTAGGGTTCCTTTTTGTAGTATGCTTAGCTGCCATTTGAGTGTGAGAGGAGACCATTTCTGTAGAGTAGAAAGAAAGGAGAGACCAGCCACCAAAACCAGAAAATTCGTAGGTGAAGAATGGGAGGAGTAGGGTCTGAAGATTCTGTGATATCTCATTCGTTTGTGGTCTGATTGAGCTGAAATTTTTTCAGAACCTTCCCAACTCATCTTCATTTCTACTGGTCAGAATCTTGATCGGAGGTCTGCATCAGCAGCAGAAAATTGCAAACCGAAGTGGTCTGTGTGCATAGTTCTGCAGAAGGCAGCAAGGTTGCAAGATTCATCTCTCCCAAATGAACCGTTGATCTGAGCTGAAATTTTGGTACAAGGTTTATAACATACTGTACTAGAGTTTGACCGTTCAGTTTTGCGATTGGATCTGTCAAGAGGGAATTATTCAACTCCAAACAGAGGCCATCGTTTTTTTGCTCTGTTCTGGGTAGTGATGTTCAGAGAGAGGTTTCTCTTTGGTCAACCGTGTGATTGTCCTCAAAATTGGTCATTGTGTTCCTCTCTTGTTGTTCTTTAGTCTGACCGTTGCGATTTGGGAGTAGACGCTTCTGTTATTTTAGATTAATTGCGGACAGAAGCTTGGTCATATATGTATGTCTCTTGCATTTTTGGCACAACTAGTTGTGAAGTTGTTTTGATGGTGCTATAGCTGATTGTAATTACTTTGGAACCTTTTGTAATCTCACTTTGTTGATAGTGGAGAATTTGGGTGGACTCCGAAATCGATCCCGTGGTTTTTACTTATCACATTGAGGAGGTTTTCCACGTTAAAATTGACTTGTGTTGTTTGGTGTTTTTTGGTTCATGCATAGTTGTCATTAGAACATATATTTTGCTTGTTGGAAACCATCCTAAACAGGTCCTGAAAGGGGAAATTGTTGTTTATTTCCCAACAAATGGTATCAAGAGCTTGTGTTATTTTGCCTGTTGACTTGTGATTAAATATGGAGGTTAATACAAGTAGAATGGTTACACTGAATGGTTCAAATTATCATGTATAGAAAGGAAAGATGGAAGATCTTCTTTATGTGAAGGAGTATCACTTGGCTGTCTTTGGTACTGAGAAACCACAAAATAAAACCGAAGAAGAATGGAAGTTGATTCACAGACAAGTTTGTGGTTACATCAGGCAGTGGGTAGATGATAATGTTTTAAATCATATTAGTGATGAGACTCATGCACGGACGCTGTGGAACAAGCTTGAACAACTATTTGCAAGAAAGATCGATAATAACAAACTCTTCTTGATTAAGCAGATGATGATGTTGAGGTATCAAGAAGGTACTTCTATGACTGATCACTTGAATAAATTTCAAGGAATTATTCTCCAGTTAGCGGGAATGGGAATCAAGTTTGAAGATGAAGTACAAGGGTTATGGTTGCTTGGTACTTTGCCGGACTCGTGGGAGACATTTAAAATGTCTTTATCTAATTCAGTCCTTGATGGTATAATCAACATGAATTTGGCGAAATGTAGTATCTTGAATGAAGAAATGAGAAGAAAGAATCAAGCTTCATCTTCTAAGTCAGAAGTCTTAGTTACAAAAAAAGGGGGAGAAGTAAAAGCCAAGGTTCGAAGAATAAAGAAAGAGGAAGAAGCAAGTCTAACAAGTTTGCCAATGTTGAGTGTCACTATTGTGGTTTGAAAGGACATATAAAGAAGTATTGCTGGAAAATGAAGAAAGATAATAAACAAGGAAAAATGAAAGATAACAAGAATGATGAAGGTGGTAAAGATGATCGAGTTGCTACTACCACTTCAGATTTTCTCCTTGTTTCTAATTGTGATGCCGTTAATATTTTATGTCATGAGACCAGCTGGGTGATAGATAGCGGTGCATCTATTCATGCTACATCTCACAGGGATTTCTTTACATCTTACAAATCCAGTGATTTTGGATTTGTCAAGATGGGCAATGATGGCTTGTCCAATGTAATTGGTGTTGGAGATGTGTGCTTGGAGACCAGCAATGGCACAAGGTTAGTTTTGCATAATGCTAAACATATTCCTGATGTTCGTTTGAATTTGATCTCTACAGGAAAACTTGATGATGAGGGATATTGCAACACCTTCAATGATGGTCAGTGGAAGCTCACTAAAGGCTCCATGATTATGGCTAGAGGCAAGAAATGTTCATCCTTGTATGTAAAGATCTCTATAGAGAAAATTAATGATGTAAAAGATGAAGATATAATGGAGCTATGGCACAAGAGGCTTAGTCACATTAGTGAAAAGGGCTTGACAATGTTAGCCAGTAAGGAGCAACTTCCCGAATTGAAGAAGGCACCATTGAAGAAGTGTTCTCATTGCTTAGCAGGAAAGCAAAACAGAGTTGCATTCAAGAGTTCCCATCCTTCAAGAATTCCTAGTACACTTGACTTGGTATATTCTGATGTTTGTGGTCCTATGAAGACAAAAACGCTTGGTGGTGCTCTTTATTTTGTTACCTTCATAGATGTTCATTCAAGGAAGATATGGGTTTACACCTTGAAGACAAAAGATCATGTGTTAGATGTGTTTAAGGAGTTTTAGGCCTCAGTTGAGAGACAAACTGGGAAGAAGTTGAAGTGCATCAGAACAGATAATGGAGGAAAGTATACAGGTCCTTTTGATTACTATTGCAAACAACAGGGCATCCGACATCAAAAGACGCCTCCTAAGACACCTCAGTTGAATGGTCTTGCAGAGAGGATGAACATGACATTGGTTGAGAGAGTCAGATGCTTACTCTCACAATCACAATTGCCTATGTCATTTTAGGGTGAGGCTTTGAGCACTGTTGTTCATGTTTTAAATCTCACACCATGTGTTCCTTTGTAGTTTGATGTTCCAGATAAAGTTTGGACATGCAGGAATCCTTCTTATGATCGCTTACGTGTATTTGGGTGCAAGGCTTTTGTGCACATCCCAAAAGATGAAAGATCCAAGCTTGATGTGAAAACACGACAGTGTGTCTTTATTGGTTATGGACAGGATGAGTTTGGCTACAGGTTCTATGATCCAGTAGAGAAGAAGCTTGTAAGAAGCAGAGATGTTGTGTTTATGGAAGATCAGACTATACGTGATATTGAGAAATCAGATATTCCAGTTCCAGAGAGTAGTCATGATTTAATTGACATGGATCCACCTCATGTTACAGGTGATCCACCTCAGGTTGAAGAAGAACATGGTGCTGGTGATTTAGATGGCACAGATGTTCCACTACCAGTGGAGAATCATGATATTGTTGATGAGCAGTTCCCTCTGCCAGAGACTCCCACAGATGCTACTTCAGATGTTGCACCTAGGAGATCTACTAGAGACCGAGCACCTTCCACCATGTAATATCCCAGAAAAATAATAGTAATTTATAATACAATAAATTAATAATAGTAATAAATTATAAATTAGTAATAATAATAATGGGTGATAAATTGTTATTATTTGATTGATCATTATGCTTTAATGTTTGATTATTTGATTGGTAATGTTTGATTGGATTAGGATGAGTCAACAAATATAAATTGTTTAGATATGATGACTTAACAAACATAAATTGTTTAGATATGATGACTCAACAAACATAAATTGTTTAGATATGATGAGTCAGCATTGAGTCAGTAATGTATAAGCCCTAAACTTCAACTATAAATAGAGACCTAGCATAACCAAACCAATTCACTCTCCTCTACTACTCTCTTTCTCTTCTCACTCCAAAAAGTTTATTTTAATTATTTTCAATCTTTATATTTTTTTATCAACCGGTTCTCTGCCCCAAATTACTCTTTTCTTCTAAAAGTTAGCGAAAACGGAGACCAGGTAATCCTAATCCCTAGGTATTTTTAGATTATATTTTATGTCAAATTTGGTATGTGTAATCCTAATCCTTAGAAGTCTTAGGTTAATTTTATATGAATTTTGATAGGGTAATTATGATCCTAAATATATCATAGGGTTGTCTTATATGAAAAATATTGTATGTAATCCTAATCCCAAATAATTATGTTGACCTGTATATATAATTACGTTCGTTATAAATTCAATTTTTGTTGATAATTACTATCTGCATATATATATTCGATTACAAATGTTTCCTCAATTTGCTTCTGCCGAACTCGGAACTGCATATATACCTTCGCTGCAAATTTCTTTCGTTTTATGTGCAATTCTTTAATTGAATTCAAATGGTAATGGTTGTTGATTTTATATATATAAACATTGTTCACAAAAAAAACAAAAAAAAACTCCTTCTCGATTTTTGTGCGTCACTTTCCATTAAAGTAGTTGCTGATCGTTTCTTTCAATTTGCAAATTAGTTATATGCATATATTTGCAATGTTATTTTTCTCGGTTTACGTGATCAACCTATTTCAAATACATGCTTTCAGTATATTTATTTAGTTACAATTGTTTCTTTTGAATCCTATGCTTTATTTTATAAATTGAGGCACTAATATATATATATATATATATATATATATATATATATATATATATGTTTTGGTAAATTGGAAATTAATTGTTCGCTGCAGAAAATAGGTATTACATATATTTGAAATAAATTGGGAAATTTTGTTATGTCTGTATAAAAAAAAATTAATAGTGGGAGGATAGCTTTGGGATGGTACCTCCCAAAGTGATGAACACAATTTTTGGGCTTTATGCCTCCGATGTGAAACTGATGTGAAAATTATATCCGTTCTTCCCAAAGTGGTGTCTGGCAGGGTTTCCCGGGATACTAGTAGCAACTTTGGGAAGAGGTGTGCACACTAGGAAGATGTGAATTGATTATGGCCAAAGTGATTTGTTTGTGACTGGCAGGGTTTCCCGGGTCACAGGGTAGACTGGCAGGGTTCCCCGGGTCTACCATGGTTCTCTTCCCACTAAATAGACTAAATGGATTAAATAAATATTAATATAATTAATAACAAGTTGACATTTGATTCGAATTTTTTTGAGTTATATTATTTTATTGGATTATCATGAGTTACATTCTTTTTGTTTATTTATTTATTTATTTATTTTTTTGTATATCGGATTTGGATTACCAGCTTTGCTGACTTTTGTGTTTGTTTAACTGCAATGATCCTTCACGGGGGAGCAGATTTTCAGTGAAGCATGTTGCAAAGGATGGGGCTAGCTGTGGGCAGCGAGGATCACGACTCGGATATTATATTTCTAGCTAGTTTCTAAGTTTAGAAATTTTATGAGATTTAAATAAATGCATAAGACATATTTCCTTTATTTAAACTTTAGTCTTTGGTTTTATTTTTAATGTAATAAATTTAGCCTTGCACCTGTCCATAGTACAAGTGCGGCGGTAACACTTTCCAAATTTGATTATTTTGAACTTCCGCTGTTATTTACAAAAATTATTGAAATTATTTATGCTATTATCAATTGTTAGAATTTGGGGTGTTACAAAATGGTATCAGAGCCCTGAGTTTAACTTGGGTTCACTTTTGATACTAACTCAAGGGATCAAAGATCCCAGAGTTAAATAAATAAATAAGAACATAAATAATAAAATAAATTGAAATAAAAAAAAAAATTAAAATTAAACGTGAGAGATGGGTAGTGAAGGGTTATTTTCTTGTCCTTTAAATAAGATTTATTTGAAATTCTAATAATTGCATGTTTGAAATTATTTTGTGACTTGTTATGTGATTTATTGACTTGTAAATTTTATTTTAGCAAATGAATAGAATTTTCTATAGGCTAAAAGGGTTTCTTCTAGATGTAATTTTTTTTTTCTTTCTTTGAGTAATGATGAATAATGAAATTCTTATTATTTATTTATTTAAATAAATTGGTTTATTGTTTGAATTTAAATTGCATTATCTGATACATAATACAAATATATGAGATGAGGAAAGTGATAGTTAGAGTTGACTATGAGAACAAATTCAAACACTTAGAATTTTTAAAAAAAAACATACGATCAGGTATTATACCCGTCGTAACACTAGAATGGCTGCAAACAACGCTGTTGCTGAAGAAATGGACCGACGTCTGAGGGCTATTGAAGATCTTGCATTAGCACTTGGACAACAAAACGCCCATCAGGCTAATGCCGAGAATACCATTTTTAAGAGAGTGGCATCTCATCATCCACCCACTTACAAAGGGACTATCGATCCAGTTGCTCTTGAAAATTGGATTCGCGACATGGAAAAGCTGTATGAAGTGACAAATTGTCCCGAGAACATGAAGATTAGCATTGGCTCATTTTATCTGAAAGAGGAGGCGGATAGTTGGTGGTCCACGGTGAAGACGGGCTACATAGCTGAAGAGGGATTTAACTGGGAGATTTTCAAGGAACGAGTCCGCAATAGATTCTACCCCGACGCAATTAAGTGGCAGAAACAGGAAGAGTTTGCAAGGTTCAGGATGGCAGGAAAGATGACAGTGCAGGAGTACACTGACAAGTTCATTGAGCTCTCGCGTTTTGCTTCAAATCTTATTCCTACGGAGAGGGACAGGGCACGTAAGTATGAAAAAGGGCTGACATTCAAAATTCAGAAGTCCTTGGGAGGTATACCATCACAGACCTTCCAGGAAGCTTATGAACGAGCTTTGAACATTTTTGACATCTTACAAACTGAAGAGGAAGTCATGGAGAGGAACAAGAGAAAGCAATTTGGCAGTGGTCCTCAGCAAGTTAGTGGTGATAAGAAGCTTCGTTATGATAACAGGGGCAATAATTGGAGTGACAAACAACCACAGGGACAGAGGTATGCTGACAGAGGTAATTATGGCGAGAATCAACTCAAGATCCAAGTTCAAGGAACAAAACCATACTCTTGTAAAGGATGCGGCAAGCAGGCACACCCTGGGAAGAGGTGCAATGGAGAACTTATAACTTGTTTTCAGTGTGGTGGCAAGGGGCACAAGGCTCACCAGTGTACTGCCAGGGGATTCAATCAGCAATCAGGCTCTCAAGGAGGACAACCAAAACCAGATGGAGGACGAAATGGGAACAACAACCAAGGGGGTAGGAACAATGACAATCAGCCCCGCTACCAGCAGAACTTTCAAAATGGAAATAGAGGAAATCGGCAATATGCCACTATTGGAAATCCCAACAATGGAGCTGGAGCAGATCGAGCAACAGGTCAGAATGCTGCTATTAATCAAACCACAGGGAGTCAAGGAAGGATCTATGTCATGAATCACACTGAGGCTGCGGCAAACCCAGATGTTATTACAGGTACTTTCTTACTGCAGTCTGTACCTGCTTATATATTGTTTGACACTGGTGCATCGCTCTCCTTTATTTCATCCTCTTTTGTGGAGAAAACGAGAATGGTACCATCTTCTACCTTCTCAACCAATATTACTTTACCCTCTGGAGCTGTTGTCTCTTGCTCCAATGTTTATGAAAATATTCCGATTAGTATAGCTGGTTCTGAGCTACCAGCTGATCTAGTCCAGTTTGACTTGGCGGATTTCGATGTTATTTTGGGAATGGATTGGCTTAGCAAGTATAGGGCTAAGCTAGATTGTAGGGAGCAAAAGATATCTTTTAAGGGACCAAAGGGGAAGTACCTCTCTTATAAAGGTGTTGTACCCAAACCTTCCATTCAAATAGTCTCTGCTATGACTATTAAGAGTTTACTTATAAAGGGACACCCAGTTTATTTGTGCAACGTACGCGACTTAACTCTCGAGGAGAAGATTGAACAAATACCCGTGGTCAAGGAGTATGCAGATGTTTTTCCCGAAGAGATTCCTGGTATGCCACCTATTAGAGAAGTAGAGTTTGTTGTCGATCTTATGCCCGGTACTGCTCCGATATCAAAAGCGCCATATAGGATGGCTCCGGCAGAATTGAAGGAGTTAAAAACCCAACTTGAAGAACTGTTAAACAAGGGGTACATAAGGCCGAGTGTTTCCCCGTGGGGAGCTCCAGTTTTGTTTGTGCGAAAGAAAGATGGGAGTATGAGGTTGTGTATTGATTATAGGGACAAATACCCATTGCCAAGGATTGAAGACTTGTTTGATCAATTGAAAGGAGCAGGTATGTTCTCAAAGATAGATTTGAGGACTGGATATCATCAAGTACGAATCAAGGAAGACGACATCCCAAAGACGGCCTTTCGTACCAGATATGGGCACTATGAGTTTACGGTCATGCCTTTTGGCTTAAAGAATGCTCCGGCAGCTTTTATGGATCAGATGAATAGAACCTTCAAGCAATACTTAGATCAATTCGTGGTGGTCTTCATAGATGATATTTTGGTGTATTCCATGACGAGGGAAGAGCATGAGCAACATCTGAGGATTGTATTGGATATTCTAAGAGAGAATAAATGGTATGCAAAACTCTCAAAATGTGAGTTTTGGCTGGAGAAGGTTGCCTTTTTGGGTCATGTAATATCTCAAGAAGGAGTTTCTGTTGATCCAGCGAAGATTAAAGCTATCACTGAATGGCCTAGGCCTACAAATATTGCGGAAGTCAGGAGTTTTCTCGGTTTGGCAGGTTATTATAGAAGGTTTGTGAAGGATTTCTCGAAGACAGCTCA
>NW_026897903.1:0-39332 GCF_033153095.1 Gastrolobium bilobum | reverse complement strand
AAGCAAAACAACTCCTCTAGGTAATTAAACCTGCAAAGCCGAGACCTATACATGGATAAAACACAAATGTTGAATGTTATATAAGTTACTAAAAGATGATATGATGATGTTAGGGAGTCAATGGAGCAAACAGGCAAGTAAAGAGATCAAAAGTTGAAAGTATACAAGTAAAGAACGACAAGCACTGTAAGTGTTTACAGTTGTTGAAGTAATCTCTCTATGTATGCCACCATTATGAAACTATGATAAGTTATGGTCTGACTGCAATATGTTTATAGTGCTTTACATTATGTGATTATGATATTTTGAAACTTAAAACCATGCTATTAAATGTTGGCCTGTGCACTGATACTCCAGTTGCAACCTGACGAGGAATTGTCCTTCGTCTTCTCTTTCATTTTCTCTATTCCTTAAATTTTCAATATCTCTCGTTAGAGAACATCTCCCTTATTTGCAACAACCATAAGCACGAAGGAAAGTTCTCACATTTTGTTATTTTCAAGAGTTAAGTGTGTATCCTTTTAAATAACACAAGCATCTTATACCAAGATAAAAAAAAAATTCTAGTAGGTAACATGCATGATCCCTTATTCATAGTACTTGAACTCGATTCAATAATAATAAGCCAGTCTCATGCTGTCACAGTTGGATGACTAGGTACTATGCTGGGTTCGACATAAGGGTTACTCATCCAAAAATTTATGTGAAAATCAAGAGAATCATTGTGAACCAAACTTGCCAGCAAATATACCGAGTGAAGAATACCCAACAGACATGAACTTTTGGCCTGACATGATCAGGGATTATCAATACAGAGACTATCAGATCATATAATAATTATTTCGTCCATAAATAAAATATGATTGATACAAGATTCTGGAACTTATCTAATTATTATTGAACCAATAACAATATGATGGATGCACTGATTTGAGCATAAATAGAAAACAAAATACAGTAAAAAAATTGACCTATCTTGTAGCATGCAGATAAAAACAAAATCGGCTATGTATTAGTAATTCCAACAGTTGCATCACACAAAAAAAGAACGATGAATGTTTTCATAAAGTTCATGTTATTAATCTCAGTCTAATAATCATTAGACGGACATAATAACTTTTAAGAAAACAAGTTGTAGTGAAAAGCAATGAATTAGAAGACTTACTGTGTAGAGAAGGGTGATTAAGGGATCTATCTCTTCTTCTGCAAAAGCCGACGGTGAGGGTGCTGCGTAGCAGCTATATGAGAGAGAGAGAGAGAGAGAGAGGGTGAAGGTGAAGGTGAAGAAGCAGAGGCACCAATATCAGAGAGAGACCAAAACACAATCAACAAAACCAAGTTGAGAACAAACTCAAAGACGGTGGTGCGGCCATGTTGTCGGCTGGTTCTGAGAGAAAACCCATGGGCTTTGACCTAAAATATCAAAACAAAATAACCATGGGCTTAAAACCCAATTGATTGTCCAATATTGGGCCCATCATATCCAATGCATGATTAGCTTATCATATCCTATTTTTATCTCTTGTTTGGTGAGTCAATAGGATATGATTAGCTTATCCTATTGTCTCATTTTATCCTATCTAATGCATGATTTCTTATCTTATGGGAGGAGCTGGGTTAGGATTCAATAGGATAGGATATCAATATTGGATACCCAATAAATTTCCACGTTACACAATATATTTGTATTTATTGCATTATATTTTATTTTTTCTTTCTCTTTTCTCCTTCAACATAATCTTATCAGATTACTATAAATATATTGAATAGCGTGGGGATAAATTGGGTATTCAATATTTTTATTTTATTCCGTTGAATCCTAACCTAGTTCCTCCATAAGATAAGAAATATTGAATAGGATAAAATGAGACAATAGTATAAACTAATCATATCTTATTGATTCACCAAACATGAGTTAAAAGTAAAATATGATAAATTAGCATATCATATCTTCTTGATCTAGTCCTCCAAATAAGCGAATAAGGTATCCTAATTAAAAGCACACAATTATTTATCAAAAAAAAAAATCACACAATTTGATGTACTTTGAAAGTACAACCAATGATCCCGATATATTAACACAAAACAGTTTTTGACTTTTACAGATATTGCGTAAGAGTCTTTAATTTTGAAAAGCCATCTTAAAATCAGACCTTTTTTCGTCATTTAAGAATACAAGGATATGTTTGGAGCACCTGATAAAGAAGATAGGATAGGATAGTTTACTATATCCTATTTTTATCTCTTGTTTGGTGAGTCAATAGGATATGATTAGCTTATCCTATTGTCTCATTTTATCCTATCCAATGCATGATTTCTTATCTTATGGGAGGAGCTGGGTTAGGATTCAATAGGATAGGATATCAATATTGGATACCCAATAAATACCCACGTTACCCAATATATTTGTATTTATTGCATTATATTTTATTTTTTCTTTCTCTTTTCTCCTTCAACATAATCTTATCAGATTACTAATCAGGTGCTCATCAAACACAGGAGGCTTATCAGCCCCATATCATATCCTACCCTTATCAGCCTCATATCATATCCTACCCACCAAACGAGCCCAAAAAGTTTTCTATATATATAAGGCAACCCTTGCATGTCAATGTAAACATTCAGCAAGAATCCAAAACCTTCCAAACCACACCAAGAAAAAGAAAAAGAATCCAAAATCTTCCGAATCCAAAACCTTTCTTCTGATAGTGATGGAGTCAGAGGTCCCAAGACTCGTTTTCTATGTCCTCGCTGAAACCGTTTCCGCTATATACAAAACTCATCAACACTGGCCTCAGATTCTTGAATGGCTTGTGTCGTCTATCGCTTCAAACGACGACGACAAGTTTCGTGAAGTCGCGCTGTTGGTTTTGTGTTCGTTGCCAAACGATTGTTGTTTTCTTGTTTGCGATGCTCTCCGCGACCGCCGCCGCCTTCTTCATTCGTCGTTCTTGATTTCTCTGGCGTCGTCGAACCCTAACGTTCAGGTTGCGTCGTTTGGTGCGGTTGTGAGTTTGGTTCAGTTGTTCTCTGATCCTTCACTGTTCCATGAGCTCTTACGCGCGATGATGGCTGGCGTGTTCACACTATTGCACGGTTTCGAAGGTACCTATTTTCGAATCGCGTTCGTTGAGTTGATAAATCTGGTGTCTCAAGAGCCTCTTCTGTTGAAGCCTTACGTGAGTGACATGGTTCTCGACGCGCTTCAGATCGCGGAGAGTGAGGGTTTGACCAATGAAACGCATCGTTTGGCGTTTGAGTTGGTTATGGCCATGACTGAGGTAAAAGAGTACGGTGAACACGTGTTGCTAAACCTTCCTTCTCAAACTGTGGTTAGGTTGTTCCTCGTTTCTATGAAAATGCTTCTGTGTATTGAAGAGGATGGTGGTGTTGGTGACCATGACCATGACCATGACTTTGGAATAAAGTGTTTGAAACAACTTTGTGTTACACTTGGAGGGAGTAAAGTATTGGCAATTGCTTCTGAACTGTTGCCTCTTTACTTGGATTCCAAGGAATGGAAGAAGCGCCATGCTGGAATTACAATGCTTACTGTGATCTCAAAAGAGTTCTCTGATGAAATGGTGACCTCATCATCTTAACACCTCTCTTTGCTTTCATATATATTAATAACTTTTTGACTTAATTGCTGGTGAGGTTTACTACTTTCTCACACTGTCTAAACTTTGTTTATTAATTACATTTTTGCAGGTATTGATGGAAAATTTTCTTGGGGAAGTGCTGACCAAAGTTTTGAATTCATTCAGAGACTCTCATGCTCAAGTTAGGTTGGCAGCTTTTAATTTTATGGAGACGCCTACAAACTTTGTCCATGTGGCGCAAACCCTTTATCATCCTAAGCTTGTCAATGCTTTAATTTCTATTGCACTTGACAATGATCAGGACTATAAAGTGAAGGTATTGTAGATATATAGATGTGAAATTGAATTTGAATTTACTTGCATCATGTTAAAGCTGATTATTATGATCTACAAACTTCCATAACCCATAGATAGTTGCTTCATTTCCCTGAAACATAAATACAGGAGAAACAACTCTGAAGTACATATAAACTCACTTTGCTAGTAGTCTAGGGGATTAATTCAGTTTTAGATTATTCACTTCATCCATTGCTTCATTTGAATGAATTTTGCTGCTAGTTTTTTGGTATGCCACTCATGACTATATAAACAAAGGTATAATCCCTGGTGTATAGTTAAAAGGTACCTCCTCTTATTATGATCAAGATACATACCTCCTCTCAATCTCATGTTGAAATTTTTTAGCAATTTATCTTTTGATAGTTTTTCTTTGAAATGAACACTTGGGGTGGGAACGTTGGCAATGCTTGGAAGCATGAACAGTGTCTAGATTACTCATCCTTCCATTCTTTATATTTTCACTATCACCGAGCAAGTCATTATTGTTATTATCATCAGCATGTGTGTCTTCTTTATCTTGTTTTTCAAACATGTCTTATAAGTTAATAATCTTGTGTTGCTTTTCTAGGAAAAAGCTGCGTCAGCAATGCTATTCTTTCTAAGGAACACTCTTCCAGAGAGCTTAACTATGTTCAAGGACGTGGACACCGTAATGGGCAAATTGTTGTCATTGCTTCAGGTAAAAATTACAATCTTTTTTTATGCTGGAATTCAGTGTCTGTCGATAAGTTACCGGATAATTTATTACTACCAATAAAGTAGGAATTATCTTTCTTACATTTTCCTTTTGAAATTTTCATCAAGGCTCATAATATTCTAGTTCCCACCATTGTGATATGCTTATTTGATGTTTTTCAGCCATCTGCTTGCAAAGAAGTGTTAAGCAAAGAAGAATTGCTTTGTCAACTTTCAACTTAGTTGCACAGCGGTGTCATGAAGTAGCTCACAAGTAGTCTTAATTGGCGAGAGGATTTTGTTATTAGTAAATCACAATTATTTAGTTGTATTCACATGGTACCATTTTCTTCTTTTTTGTCACCTTTTCCTACACCTCTTAACGTTCATCTAGACAGACCAGAGGTGATTATATCAAAATCATCTGTGTTTGCCCTCAGCAGTTTTTTAATTAAATATCTTTAACATCTCAAAAAAGAAAAAAAAAAAAAAAAAACACTGAGGACAATGAAAAGCACTGTGCTGGAATCTCCATTAACTCTGGTCCACGACACGATCAACTGATTGAGCTTTTTTTTTTTTTTTTCGCCTCATATCAGAAACAACTGAGTCCTAGTCCCACTTACCGAAACTGCGACTTATATCACACGTTTTAATTGCTATTGGAAAAGCAGCACCCCTCATTATGTAATATATACACAATTATACATTATATATTGCTGCCACGTCCCACGAGATAATAACTATTTAAATGTCATGGTCTAAGTATCTACATAGCAGGGATTTATATGGCAATGCCTAATTAATGTCTCTTCAAAGTGATCCAAAGATATATAACTACCCTTGTACTGAATTATGGAACGCTTTAAACGCAACAACCAATTCCAACCTATAGGAATACCCAAGTAGGTATTTCCTTTTTCCAAACGTGGAAAAAATTTAAAGGTGGCCAGAAAAAAAATTTCAAAAATGAAAATAAAAATTTTTATATTTGAAAAAAAGGAGTACCCACCACCGTATCACTATGTATAGTTTTGTTCCCTTGTTATAATGTTGCTCCCGGTCTGTGTCAGTCATGGCTGACATGCACAAGATCAAATAGCTGTCTCTCCGTCAATTGTGTGGGTCACCTTTTTTTCTCATCTGCTATACCTAATTTCCAATATTTCTTATTAGGATAAGTAGATGAAATGAAATCTAAAGGGTCCTTGCTTGCCATAAATTTATTATGGGGTCAAAGTTTAGCAAGGAAATTATTTGGTATTGGGAATTGGTCTATTATATATACGAAACCCTCAAACCCCTAATGATGAGTTATCTAAAACAGGTCATAGGCATCGAATGAACTTACATGTTAACATTTGTATTTACAGCCCTTAAAAAGATAATATTAAGTGATATATTTGGATAATTGTTTCTTATGTTGTAAGGGATAATTTTATCTTCTATATACATAAAAGTGTATGAGGTCCATGTGAAGAGAGAGATTAAAAAATCGTAAAATTTAAAATCGTAATGTAAAAAAATCATAAAAAATCATAAAAACGTAAAAACGTTTGAAATATTGATAAAACCGTAGTGATAAATCGATTTTTTAACAACTATTGTCACACCTCTTTATAAAATAAAAGGACATAAGGTATGTCATTTAAAATGACACACATTTTTCACTAGTTATATATATAGTTTTAAGAACAAAACAATAGTCGATGACAAAGATTTCTCTTAAATACTATTGGGAATTTAAGTGTGGTCAATCTGCATTTCAAAGGAATAAATTAAATATGATACATCAAATACCTTAATTTTAGGTTGAGATGTAATATCAAATCCCTATCATATTCTTTCTTTATTCAGTGCATTTCATATATTTAAATAAACTTATTAATTATTTTAATTCACTCAAAGTGATCATTGTATATCTCATTCTTTTAATTCTTTAGCAGTTGTATTTTGTTTCTTTAATTCCCGTGGTTGACATATTAAGTTTACTTATGCATGCTAGTTAATGAAGCTCCTCTTCCTTTATCAATTCATAATAAATTAATGATGACAGGAGCAAAAATGTGTTGATAACTCAAATTCTGATAAGGTTGTTATGTACAAAGTTGATTCTCCGACACATAAAGCCAATTGTATGAGAGAAGGTTATATTATTGGGTAATATATTTGTCATTTAAACAGGAAAATAAAAAGTTTTCCTGCATAGACAGCAATCAAAAGAGAGAGATAGCAATCAAAGAGAGAGAAACAAAAATTAACGAGCTCTGCATCTATTGAGTTATCAACACATTTTTGCTCATGTCATCATTAATTTATTTTCAAATGATAAAGCAAGAGGAGTTCCATTAACTAACATGCATAAGTAAACTTATATGCAGTTGCGGAGCCAGCCCAATAATTTAGGTGGTGCCAGAAAATTTGACATATTAAATTATTAAAATATTTATTAGGAAAAAAAAATTAATATGAATTGTAGCATAATGATCTAAATTATGTACTAAATAATATCACGTAACATTGAAAATTCAAATGAACAATTATCATTGATTATATATCAAATAAAAAATATAAAAATACACTAATCTTTTCGGTAAGCATTTCAAACATAAGAATTTCACTTTTCTCCTACAACATAATAAGTAATGAACCAAACATTGTCCTAAAAATATGAAAACAATCAAATATAATAATTATATGTATAATAAGCATTGTCCTTCGTCTTCTCTTTCATTTTCTCTATTCCTTAAATTTTCAATATCTCTCGTTAGAGAACATCTCCCTTATTTGCAACAACCATAAGCACGAAGGAAAGTTCTCACATTTGGGAATTAGGTTTTTGACTATTTTTTGTGTTTTCAATAATCCAAAACACAATAGTTTAATAAACCTTCATATTCCATAACTATAGACCTGTTATTCATTTGGTTTCATGATTGTTATTTTCAAGAGTTAAGTGTGTATCCTTTTAAATAACACAAATTATGTCTTTTTAATTTTAACATTATGTCTTACCGGTAAGACATAGTTATAACATAAAAAACTATTTTCATGAAAAGTTATTTTTTCTCTCTCTACACGTCAGTTGAAGTGACTGAGGAAAGGAGAAAAAAAAGTAATTTTTCATATTATAACTATGTCTTAACAGTAAGATATAGTGTCAAAAACCAATAGGACACAAGGTTCTGTCCTTTAAAAGGACAAATCCTTTTCTCTACTTTTAAGGGGTTTATTTGAGCTCAAATTCTGAAATAGGTTAACTAATCATTTTTGTGTTTAAGTTTAGATGTCTTTATTTTTTAAAATAATAGGAATAAGAATAAATAACATAACTAATTAGAATAAAGCGAAAAAAAATTTACGAGATAAATAATTTATTTGTTTGCATTTAAATAATTTATTGTTACTTTATATTGAGTATTTGATTTTCTATTTAGGTGGTGCCAAATTATAATTTGAAGCTTGATTAATTATAATTAATTATGTAATATATGTAATAAGTAAAAAAAAAAAAAAACAAGCAGGTGCCTTGGCACCTGCTGGCGTAGGTGAAACACAAAAATAACATACTATACACGTTCTTTATTATTTGTTTGCATTTAAATAATTTATTGTTACTTATATGTCATCGTGGGAGCTAATATATGAATAAAGTTTGATAGTTGAGTAATGAATTTTTTTTTAGGAAGCATCTGTTTACAAAAAAAAAATTATAAACTTTTACAAATTACACTATGTACTCTCAAAAATACATAATGTAATCTAGTATATTTTTGAGAATACATATTATAATTTGTAAAAAAAATTATAAATATAATACTCCCCTTTTCTGTATGTGAAACAAGCAAATTTTGTTTAAATTTAGATACAAATTGATAAATGGGAAAGAAAAAGTTATACAGCTTGTTTGACAACTCTTAATTATTATTATTATTTAAATAAAAAACCTTTTAAAAAATTGTTAAAATTAAAGAATTTAATTTTAAAATAAAATAATTTAATTTTAAAATAAAATAATTTAAATATGCGTTTAGTAGTTATGTATTAATAGTTATAAATATCCGTGAACTATGTGGTTAACACTAGGTCTCTTTGGTTCTCATCCCGTGTTGACCACCTATATATCACCTACTCTGTCCTATGTATATATGGTAATGGCGGCAAATTTAGTAAGTATTACGAATGCACCAAATTTTTGATATATTTTTTATTTATAATTCATTATCTGATCATATAAGGAAAAGTTTGATGTAATATTATTATTTTTTATTAAATTATCTTGTTACCTAATTTTAAAATGAATTATTTTTATTATAATTTAATAAAATAAAACACGCACTACAGGAAATTATGGGTTTATCATATTACAGGAAATTATCTCTTGTTTGGTGAGTCAATAGGATATGATTAGCTTATCCTATTATCTCCTTTTATCCTATCCAATACATGATTTCTTATCTTATGAGAGGAGCTGGGTTATGATTCAATAGGATAGGATATCAATATTGGATACCCAATAAATACCCACGTTACCCAATATATTTGTATTTATTGCATTATATTTTATTTTTTCTTTCTCTTTTCTCCTTCAACATAATCTTATCAGATTACTAATCAGGTGCTCATCAAACACAGGAGGCTTATCAGCCCCATATCATATCCTACCCTTATCAGCCTCATATCATATACTACCCACCAAAAAAGTTTTCTATATATATAAGGCAACCCTTGCATGTCAATGTAAACATTCAGCAAGAATCCAAAACCTTCCAAACCAGACCAAGAAAAAGAAAAAGAATCCAAAATCTTCCGAATCCAAAACCTTTCTTCTGATAGTGATGGAGTCAGAGGTCCCAAGACTCGTTTTCTATGTCCTCGCTGAAACCGTTTCCGCTATATACAAAACTCATCAACACTGGCCTCAGATTCTTGAATGGCTTGTGTCGTCTATCGCTTCAAACGACGACGACAAGTTTCGTGAAGTCGCGCTGTTGGTTTTGTGTTCGTTGCCAAACGATTGTTGTTTTCTTGTTTGCGATGCTCTCCGCGACCGCCGCCGCCTTCTTCATTCGTCGTTCTTGATTTCTCTGGCGTCGTCGAACCCTAACGTTCAGGTTGCGTCGTTTGGTGCGGTTGTGAGTTTGGTTCGGTTGTTCTCTGATCCTTCACTGTTCCATGAGCTCTTACGCGCGATGATGGCTGGCGTGTTCACACTATTGCACGGTTTCGAAGGTACCTATTTTCGAATCGCGTTCGTTGAGTTGATAAATCTAGTGTCTCAAGAGCCTCTTCTGTTGAAGCCTTACGTGAGTGACATGGTTCTCGACGCGCTTCAGATCGCGGAGAGTGAGGGTTTGACCAAAGAAACGCATCGTTTGGCGTTTGAGTTGGTTATGGCCATGACTGAGGTAAAAGAGTACGGTGAACACGTGTGGCTGAACCTTCCTTCTCAAACTGTGGTTAGGTTGTTCCTCGTTTCTATGAAAATGCTTCTGTGTATTGAAGAGGATGGTGGTGTTGGTGATCATGACCATGACCATGACTTTGGAATAAAGTGTTTGAAACAACTTTGTGTTACACTTGGAGGGAGTAAAGTATTGGCAATTGCTTCAGAACTGTTGCCTCTTTACTTGGATTCCAAGGAATGGAAGAAGCGCCATGCTGGAATTACACTGCTTACTGTGATCTCAAAAGAGTTCTCTGATGAAATGGTGACCTCATCATCTTAACAACTCTCTTTGCTTTGCTTTCATATATATTAATAACTTTTTGACTTAATTGCTGGTGAGGTTTACTACTTTCTCACACTGTCTAACCTTTGTTTATTAATTACATTTTTGGCAGGTATTGATGGAAAATTTTCTTGGGGAAGTGCTGACCAAAGTTTTGAATTCATTCCAAGACTCTCATGCTCAAGTTAGGTTGGCAGCTTTTAATTTTATGGAGACGCCTACAAACTTTGTCCATGTGGCGCAAACCCTTTATCATCCTAGGCTTCTGAATGCTTTTTCTATTGCACTTGACAATGATCAGGACTATAAAGTGAAGGTATTGTAGATATATAGATGTGAAATTGAATTTGAATTTACTTGCATCATGTTAAAGCTGATTATTATGATCTACAAACTTCCATAACCCATAGATAGTTGCTTCATTTCCCTGAAACATAAATACAGGAGAAACAACTCTGAAGTACATATAAACTCACTTTGCTAGTAGTCTAGGGGATTAATTCAGTTTTAGATTATTCACTTCATCCATTGCTTCATTTGAATGAATTTTGCTGCTAGTTTTTTGGTATGCCACTCATGACTATATAAACAAAGGTATAATCCCTGGTGTATAGTTAAAAGGTACCTCCTCTTATTATGATCAAGATACATACCTCCTCTCAATCTCATGTTGAAATTTTTTAGCAATTTATCTTTTGATAGTTTTTCTTTGAAATGAACACTTGGGGTGGGATCGTTGGCAATGCTTGGAAGCATGAACAGTGTCTAGATATTTTACTCATCCTTCCATTCTTTATATTTTCACTATCACCGAGCAAGTCATTATTGTTATTATCATCAGCATGTGTGTCTTCTTTATCTTATTTTTCAAACATGTATTATAAGTTAATAATCTTGTGTTTCTTTTATAGGAAAAAGCTGCCTCAGCAATGCTATTCTTTCTAAGGAACACTCTTCCAGAGAGCTTAACTATGTTCAAGGACGTGGACACCGAAATGGGCAAATTGTTGTCATTGCTTCAGGTAAAAATTACAATCTTTTTTTATGCAGGAATTCAGTGTCTGTGGAAAAGTTCCCGGATAATATTTATTACTACCAATAAAGTAGGAATTATCTTTCTTACATTTTCACAAGTAGTCTAGGCGAGAGGATTTTGTTATTAGTAAATCACGATTATTTAGTTGTATTCACATGCCCTAGTTTGCATCATGGTACCATTTTCTTCTTTTTTATCACCTTTTCCTACACCTCTTAACGTGCACATCTAGACAGACCAGAGGGAAATCATCTGTGTTTGCCCTCAGCAGTTTTTTAAATAAATATCTTTAACATCTCAAAAAAAAAAAAAAAAAAACATTGAGGACAATGAAAAGCACTGTGCTGGAATCTCCATTAACTCTGGTCCACGACACGATCAACTGATTGAGCTTTTTTTTTTCTTTTTTTCGCCTCATGAGGTATATCAGAAACTGAGTCCTAGTCCCACTTACCGAAACTGCGACTTATATCACACGTTTTAATTGCTATTGGAAAAGCAGCACCCCTCATTATGTAAAATATACACAATTATACATTATATATTGCTGCCACGTCCCACGAGATAATAACTATTTAAATGTCATGGTCTAAGTATCTACATAGCAGGGATTTATATGGCAATGCCTAATTAATGTCTCTTCAAAGTGATCCAAAGATATATAACTACCCTTGTACTGAATTATGGAACGCTTTGTGATGAATGTTTAGACTAGATTACTTAACTAATATTGATGATGCATAACATATATTTAATTGATGGGTTTTATAATTCTCATTTAACATGATAATTTGAATTTTCCTACACACCCTTCGATTTCTGTGGCAACGTGGGTTATAACACCTCACAATTTTAAATTAAGTATTTAAGCCATTAAGCGTGTAATCAAGTGATGGATTAGTGAAAATCCTAAAGATTAGGCCAAAATACAAAGAAATGGCAAAACGGTAATTAGCCAACACGCAACCCTAGGAAGATAAAAATTGAGTAGAAGGTCTCAGATGGTAAAAATAACCCTGGAAATGGGTTCAGAACGAAAAATTGAGTGGACAGGCAAGTTTCAGAAAAATCAGTGAATAGTGTTTTTCGCGGGTAAAAATATCGCGTTACGATTGCACCTCTTGGTACTGGGGAGCTTGTGGAAACAATATTTCAGGTAACCTCTTGGTACTGGGGCTTGTTCCCCTTTTCTGTTCCACCTTGCCAGTTGATGGCAACGGTAGGAAGTGTGTATGAATAGTATAGAACACATGAGCATGCATGCATTATTGCTATGGGTACTGCAGTACCGAGTCTCTGGCCAGTAGACAGTTTTATTAGCCTTCGGGCATTTTCGGACTTCCGCTGGATAGGTCTCCAGGAGGGAGTTCCAGTTGACTGCGTGTCATGGTGTGTGATCCGGGTAGGAGCACACTAGGAATGTCTTTGGCGTTTTGGTTGGTTTGGGCATCATGGTTGTGGTTTCTGTGAACACACCTTGGATGATACCCATAGGCTTATATATGCCCAGGGCGTACGTGGAATTGGGGTTACCATCCCGTATCGTCGTAGTTTGTTTCTTTATATTCCCCATTTCTCTAAATCCCATGCTATATCCCGTTTTCAAAGTGGTTGTTTTATTCTATTGATATGCATCGAAGTGAACCATTGGGTGGAGTTTTCTCCAGAACCTCTTGGTTACTGAGATATATTCGTATATCTCACCCCGTCTCGGGGCATTTATTTCAGGATGTACCTGTAGCGTTGGAGCAGCGGGCAAGAGGCCCGCAGGGTGATAGAGGAACATTTTCAGTATTTGGCATATTGTTCATGTTGGCATGCCTAGGTCTAGCAGTTTGTATCATGTAAATTTATGTCTAAATTTATAATTGGTGTTGTAATATTGTAAAAGGCAATTTGAAGTTAAAGTGGTAAGTTGTAATATTTACGTGTATGTTGTAAATGTAAGAGAGGCATGATGTACCAAGATGGAAGGATTTTAGGCCTATGTTAGAGTTATGATTACATGATTATATTGTGAAACTACATGTGAATGGGACCTATGTGATTGAAACAAGTAAGGAATATAATGTGAGCTCTATTGTATAAACTGTGTAATAACTATAAACTGGATTGGGTTGTAAGTGTCCCAAGGCGTTGTTGGTCCTTGTGTGTGCCACCCATTAGATTATTACTGTATTATCATGTGTTTATTAGGTATATTTGAGGTTTAAATGATCGTTCACAATTTTGGGATTATTGGAAAAACAAAGGAAACTCTGGCAAAATTTCTGTAGAATTGGCAGATTTTAGGCGAAATTCGGGAGAGCATATCTCCCTCCATAGAGGTCCAATAGGGACATGCCATACGCCATTTTGAAGGTTGAGATGTCCTCTACCTTGTGTCAAAAATTTAGGAAATTATGGGTTGATCTTCGGCCTGAAAAAAATAGAGAAACACGGACTGCTCATGTGCCCCTGCACCTGAGGCAGATTCTGGACCGGATTTGGGAAATTAATTCCCGCTTCGTTTCTCAGTCAAATTAAGCGTATGATATGTCAAAATGAATTTTGAGATGTCTAGTTTGTAGGATAAAAATTTGAGAGCAAATGGTTGAATGGATTGAGTGCAGTAATTCGAGTAAGGTGAGTGGTTTGGAGCTGTTTTTGGGGTTGTTTGGCTATTCGCTTATCCAACTTCAAACGGCGATAACCGGAGCAAATGAGCTCCGAATTGAGCATATGATAGCTTGTTAAAAAGGGAATTAAGTAAGGCAAAGATCTAATCCGAGAAGAAAGTTTTATTGCGAAAGGTGTGGTCGCAGAAAAATTAAGAGTGAAACATGTCCGAATAGGTAAAAACGTAACGTTTGGAAATTGGCTAAGTGAGTTTATGGGAACTCCTTAGTATCTTATAATAAGTAATGTGAGTTATAAAAATAGTTTAAATAAGTCTTCCGCAAGAGTTTACAGTTACGGTCACAACTTTTAATTATTACGCTTTTTATGTTTTAAATGCTCGCGTAATAATCGGAAAAAGTTTATTCGCATTTTTATAAATGAACTGCTGTGATTGTAACTGCGCTTAATATCATAATTAATGTTAACAATACCGGTGTACAACGGGCTGTTACATTTTATGGTATCAGAGCAGTTTTGTTAGGGAACTCTGATAATGTATATTTATGTTGTGTGTTGCATAGTTGTATGTAGATTCTTATCGATTACTGCATATGTGATTCCTTAGTGTGGGTCTGATCAACCCATTCCTTTGTGTTACATGCGTAGTCATCGTAAGAAGCCTACGTGGCAACTGTGGAGCACCAAATGTAAGTTCTTAGCCTGATGTTGTGGATGCAGTGTTGACTGCTTCATGAACAAGAGATGGCAGTAAGTAAAACATGAATATTATAGGACTTAAGGGAAACAAACTTAAATGTTTTGTCTGACCTTGTAGATGAAATTATAAAGCTGGATTATAAGTGAAAGTTGTAAACAAACCTATGATATGTACGGTATTGCATGGGTGAACCTTGTAATACTACGAATAATAAATATATATAATTAAGATGAGTCTATAGTATGAAGATGGCATTGGTGAAACTTCCAAATAAATGTGTAGTATAGTATGTACAAGTGGACTTGGTGAATAGACTTCATCAAGGTGAGAGGTTTAGAACCTGTTGGATTGTTGAAAATGGTGAACAGGTATGCTTAGGTATGAGTGTGAATATTCTATGTCTGATTAGAAGTTATAAGTCCCTGATTGAGGATGTACACTTAAACAAATTGAGATGGTTCATGTGAAAAAATAAATAGAATAATTGATGATTAATCCTATGGGATTTGACCACTTGAAATTATAATGCTGGTCAATTGGTAATGTGAGAGATATTGAAACATGGGATTTAAATCCATAAGGAGTTAGTGTTGAGTAAGCATTGGTGAGACGAAATAATTATGTATTATGAGTAGAAGGAAGAAATTGAGAGAATCGCCATGGATGGCATTGAACAAGGTTCATTGAGAGTATGATTGTCCGTAACGGAATAATGGTCTAGCTTGACTGATATGCCATGAAGGAAACAAATATGATTATAGGTGTGCGTTAATGTGTGAAATTCTCCTTGGAAATGGCTACTATGTAGAGATTCAGGTGTTATGAAGCATAAGAGGATTGATCCATGATGTAGGTCTCTTGGAAATCTCAAAGAATGAATATCGTAATTTAAATGGCCTAATTACTAGTGGATGTTGTAATGCATTGTGAATAATACCTAATGGCCTGATGGCCAGTATACCTATTCTGATGAATAAACGGATGATAATCTAGTGATGGCCTAAGTGCCAGTATACATATATATGTATGTACACCTTGTGATGGCCTGAGCGCCTAATTATCCGTGCTGAGGTAAATTATTAAATTTTTGTAAAAGGACAATGAGGCCGAATGAAATCCCCGATGATGGGAAGTATCTGAAGAGATTGTATGATTAGAGAATGAGCTAATGTACAACCTGATGGGAAATCATGTGAGTAGTGTATGAACTACGTTACAATAAAGTGTGGAATTAGGTGTTTAGCAAAAGAGCTAATGTGTAATGTCAAAACAAATATGATAAGATTAGTTAATGAGTTGAGGTATAAGTGTTAGTGCAAGGATTGATATAATTTTCCAGTGCACGGATTGAGGTGAAATTAGTCCTCCGTGATAGGACGAATATGTTTAGAAGATCCCTGTGTGATGGGAAGTATATGTGAGATGTGTACAGAATTTTGAGAAAATTCTGGATTCACGGAATAGAGATTATGTTATGAACTATGCCAAGTGAATAGTCAAAGTAAAAGAGAAAACAATTTGTGAGAAGAATAAGCTAGGAAGAGATAATGGACTATGGATTTGAACAGTAACATGACAGAAGGAACTATTGAGAGTTAAGAAATGTGTACGAAATTACGAAGAGAATGTGAATTATTATAATAGTGACTTACATGTAAACTATTAGTGAGAAGAATGAAATGAGAAAGTAAAATGAATTGACTTATATATATAACAGGTGTATATTATACCATTATTACTATGATTATGGGGATAGCCCCATGTGAATATACCAAAGATATTTTGCTGTTATATACAGAGGTGATGCAGACACCAAATGGACTGGGTCCACGTGTGATCTGGAGTGTACGGAGTACCAGTGTTGCCGTTATATACGAATATGTTATAAGTAGGAACTCCCCTGTGTATTGGGTACACGTTTGCTGTTGTATACAGATGTGATATAAATATGAACTCCTCTGTGCATTGGGTGCACGTTATGAGACTTGATATTACCATCTCTGTGCGGCCTATGTTCCCGGAGTGTGTAGCCATCTCCGTGCGGATTATGTTCCCGGAGACTATTATTATGTTATATGAGTGATATGAGATGAGGAAGTATCCTGCAGTGATGAGACTGCTATTATAGTTGAGTTGGTCTACATGAGTGCACAAATAAGAAACGTTGGGAATACTAATAGAACACAGTCAGCAGGTGGTAGGTTATCATTACTGCATGGATTATATGGGTGGATTCTTTGATCGGTGGGTCATTACATCTGGGGCCCTGAGGACAGCAAGAGCTCGAGCGGTTAAAACCTGTGAATGTTGTTACCCACTGTATTGAGAGAGTTCTTCCATGTGATTAACGCAAAATATGAGGTTAGATGTTTGTAAATGAACAAAATATGTCAGATTTGGATATAAGAGATGAGGTATAATGGGTAAAAATTTTGTAGTGTGATAGTGAAGCACTATTGTGGGTGTAAAGTAAGTTCGATGAAATAATATCGGCTCCAAGTGAGGTTGTAAGTTTGTTGGAATCCTCGCCTTATGATAAAAGAGATAATAGTGTGATTTAGTGTTGACAGATGGAGTAAGTGTCCTTCTAAGAAGGCTGGTGATGATCAAGAATTCAGGTTAAAACGGTGAATTATAAGCCCTTATAAAAGGTAAATTGTGATGGAATCAAGCACGAATGTGTAAATATAGTTGGAAACTGGAATTGTAATTGGTTACCTAAAATTTGATAGCCTGACTTACGGGTGGAGTAGATTGAGGAGTGTTATATATAATCGCATATACCACTTATGGTGGAAAGTGTATGGAAAATGCACAATGCTGACGTTGTTTTGGTTAGGTACTAATAATATATGGTCGAGTGCTTGTGGTAACTTCGAATGTTCCGAGAGACTGATATACCAACCAGTGGTGAATAGTATAAGTAGGGGCAATGATGGATTTAGTTTTATGTGACTTGATAATCAAGTTTCAAAGATTCCTATAGGATGAGACTTGCATGTGAGAGACATGGCATTTTTAAGGGTCCATCAATTAGTAGTGAAATGGCTTGGTGTGGTTGATTGATTCGAACAACCAAGATGATTGGTGGAAGTTAGTAAAGCTGTGAGTATATAGTATTTTAAAGTGGACATCCATGATAAAAATGTCGATAATGAAGAAGTGGGGGTATAAACGAAGGAAAGATGATGTTGAATCTATAATATTGTTACAGAATGATGAGTAAAAATGGTTACTTGGTCAAAAACCTTAGGCATAAGACCTTGGATACGAAAGTCATTGATGAGTGTTGTGTTTAGACTGCGAGAGGTCTAAATATGGAATTGAGCTGGTTGAGTTGGTAAAGTTGAGATGGTTAAGATAATAAAGAGTTTAACAATGAGTGTAAATTATGAATATGAGTTTGTAGATGAAAAAATTTCATGAGTATTTGTGGTCGATAGACCTTATAGGGCTAATTGTAACAGCCCGTTACGTACCGGTATTGTTAACATTAATTATGATATTAAGCGCAGTTACAATCACAGCAGTTCATTTAAAAAAACGAGAATAAATTTTTTCCGACTATTACGCGAGCATTTAAATCATAAAAAAGCGTAATAATTAAAAGCTATGACCGTAACCGTAAACTATTGCGGAAGACTTATTTCAACTATTTTTATAACTTACATCATTTATTATGAGTTACTAAGGAGTTCCCATAAACTCACTTAGCCTGTTTCCAACTTTACGTTTTTACCAATTCGAACATGTTTCACTCTAAATTTTTCTGCGACCAAACCGATCGCAACCAACCCTTCTTCTCAGATTATATTTTTGTATTACTTAATTCCCTTTTTAACAAGCTATCATACGCTCAATTCGGAGCTCATTTTCTCCGGTTATCGCCGTTTGAAGTTGGATAAGCAATTAGCCCAAACAACCCCAAAAACAGCTCCAAACCACTCACATTGCTCGAATTACTGCACTCAATCCACTCAACCATTTGCTCTCAAAATTTTATCCTACAAACTAGACATCTCAAAATTCATTTTGATATATCACACGCTTAATTTTACTGAGAAATGAAGCGGGAATTAATTTCCCAAATCCGGTCCAGAATCTGCCTCAGGTGCAGGGGCACATGGGCAGTCCGTGTTTCTCTATTTTTTTCAGGCCGAAGATCAACCCAGAATTTCCTCAAATTTTGACACAAGGTAGAGGACATCTCAAACTTCAAAATGGCGTATGACACGTCCCTAGAGGACCTCTATGGAGGGAGATATGCTCTCCCGAAGTTCGCCTAAAATCTACCAATTCTACAGAAAATTCGCCAGAGTTTCCTTTGTTTTTCCAATAATCCCAAATTTGTAAAAGATCATTTAAACCTCAAATGTACCTAATAAACACATGATAATACAGTAATAATCCAATGGGTGGCACACACAAGGACCAACAACGCCTTGGGGCACTTACAACCCAATCCAGTTTATAGTTATTAAACATAGAGTCCATATTAATCATTCTTAAGTAGTTGCAATCACTAACACCTTTTTCATGCATATTTCCATCATACATATTATCATAACCTAAAATAGGCCTAAGGCCCTTCCATCATAATTAGACATGCATCAATACTATTACAATATGGCTTTACAAATTACAACTTGAAACTAAAACTTCAAATTACATTCTTCTAAAATTTCAACTTAATTTAAAAGACAACATAACCAAATACATCACTACTAGACTTAGGAAAAATGGCATGAACAAGATGCTAATGAAGCTACTAATAAATACAAATGACATGTTCATGCCCTAAGTCTAGCCTAGGCCACGGCCAACAAAATGCAAAATAAGAAGCGCTCCACCGCTCACTCTGCGGGCCTCTTGCCCGAGGCTCCTGCTCCACTGCTACCTCCTGAAATAAATGCCCCGAGACGGGGTGAGATATACGAATATATCTCAGTAACCAAGAGGTTCTGGAGAAAACTCCACCCAATGGTTCACTTCGATGCATATCAATAGAATACAACAACCACTTTGAAAACGGGATATAGCAAGGGATTTAGAGAATGGGGAATATAAAGAAAACAAAATACGACGATACGGGATGGTAACCCCAATTCCACGTACGCCCTCGGCATATATAAGCCTATGGGTATCATCCAAGGTGTGTTCACAGAAACCACAACCATGATGCCCAAACCAACCAAAACGCCAAAGACATTCCTAGTGTGCTCCTACCCGGATCACACACCATGACCGCAGTCAACTGGAACTCCCTCCTGGAGACCTATCCAGCGGAAGTCCGAAAATGCCCGAAGGCTAATAAAACTGTCTACTGGCCAGAGACTCGGTACTGCAGTACCCATAGCAATAATGCATGCATGCTCATGTGTTCTATACTATTCATACACACTTCCTACCGTTGCCATCAACTGGCAAGGTGGAACAGAAAAGGGGAACAAGCCCCAGTACCAAGAGGTTACCTGGAATATTGTTTCCACAAGCTCCGCAGCAGCTTATCCCTCAACTTGGTACACAGCAGAATGCCTACACAGAGGACATTCCTAATCACTCACAATTCAAACAATACATGCTACTTTACAATTACACATGCATTGAACCAATTACTTACCTCAATCCACTTGGTCCAAGACCGATGGCAACTCACTGAATCAAGATTCAGGATTCAAGTCAACGTACGACAACCTATACAATTACGTACATCCATCAGTACGCGTCAAATAGCATCAAAATGCAAAATCACAAAAATCCTCCCCATCCTCCCTTGATGGTTCGGCCATTGTAGTGTAAATTTGAGATTTATTTTTCTAAATTTTCTTTCTCATTTTGTTACGTCTCATTAGGTTGTCAATAGGCCAGTTCAAGTGCCGGTTCGTCATTTTCGCGTCGAATTCCATCAAAACGCGAAAATCGCAAAATCCCCCCTTTTTCCCTTGGAGGTTCGGCCATATAGGTGTTAATTGGGGATTTATTTTTCTAAATTTTCTTTCTCATTTTAGTACCCATCCTTGGGTTGCCATAAGGCCATTTCAACTGTCGTTTCGCCGTTTTACGTCTTTTAAGCATCGTTTCGCTAAATATTTCGCTCTAGGTTCATTTATGCCAACTAAACCACTTATTATTTTTCCATTGATTCTAACACTTTCCAATCACAACACAACCCATCTAAGCACTATATAACTACACAAATCATCATCCAAATCATTTTTCATCATCAATTCACTCATTTTTCCTCAAAGGTTCGAATCTTGCCCTATGACATTCCAAAGAATTTCCATTCAATTTTAATCACTCCAACCTTCACACAACCTATTATATCATCATACCATCATGCCACAATTCATCAAACAAGTCTCAACACCAAAATTCACAAGTCCAAAATCATGATCATCAAATTTTTCTAAGTTAAATTCATCAATTTTCACCAATAAATTTCATCGCATTTCTAGCTTTAATACATCATTCTAACACATTATCATCTAATACACATTTTCAAATTGAGCTCTCTAACACAACACATCATCAAATCAAGCTTTAGGTTTCCAAAAATTCAATCACAATTAAACCATGTAAATGGGATGGAAACATACTCACAACAAAGGCTAGAAGCTAACCCAAGACTCCTCCAAGCAATGGAAGATCAAAAAGCTCCATGGACAACCATTTTTTCTCCAAAATTTCGTGGCTGTAAATGGCCAATATCTCCCCAAATACACGGTTTCAAGGCTCAAGAGTGGTACCAATGTGTTTAGAAGGTTGTTTCCAACAAATTTCAACACAAAAATCACTTGATTTGGTTAAGAAATGATCAAGTTATGGTGAAGAGAAAATTTGAATGCAAATGGGGTTTTTGGGGGAGGGGGCTGCGGGTTTCATGAAGAAGAAGGGAGGAAAGTGATGCATGAATAGTGCCAAGCACATGTGGCTTAAGTCACTTAAGTGGGGTGGGTCCCACCGCCACCTCACGCGATTTAAAACTAATCCGAATTTTCCTCCGATTCCACTAAACGTCCGTAAATTCACAACCTATTTAGAAACTCAAATTTTTAACATTAACTATTCCCCTTTAATTAGGCTTGACCAGATGAATTAAGAGTCCTCCATTCGTTCGGAGAAAACACTGTTTTAAGCTATTACGCGCGCCATTGGCACGCTTCCCCAAACTGTCTTAATTTCATCGAATATTATAAGAAATCATATTTCCTAACTCATTAGACCATTTTTAACTCATATTTGAAACCTAGAGCTCAAAATTCAACTGGCACGTTTTACGGTGCAATCGTAACGCGATATTTTTACTCGCGAAAAACACTATTCACTGATTTTTCTGAAACTTGCCTATCCACTCAATTTTTCGTTCTGAACCCATTTCCAGGGTTATTTTTACCATCTGAGACCTTCTACTCAATTTTTATCTTCCTAGGGTTGCGTGTTGGCTAATTACCGTTTTGCCCTTTCTTTGTATTTTGGCCTAATCTTTAGGATTTTCACTAATTCATCACTTGATTGCTCACTTAATATTTTAATTACTTGATTTAAAATTGTGAGGTGTTATATTCACCCCAACTTTTTAGAATTTTGTCCGCAAAATTAAATCTTACTCATCCGCTAACTCAGGACACAGTCGGAGAATCTCATCCTCCCGCTCCCAAGTAGCATCCTCAAGTGTGTTCCTTTACCACATTACTTTTATCACAAGCATGATCTCCTTTTTATGATACTTATTATCCTTTGATCCTTCACAATCACTTGTCTCTCATGGTTCTGTGACCTTTTAATTCACAATACTTTACACTTTCTCTGGTCTCCCGTTACCCTTTCGCTGATTTGTAGGTAATAATATAACAATATTACGGATTTGTCGGTATCAATTTACCTCATTCTCATCTTTATCCATCTTTCTGACCAATGGTCGTTCTCAAAAGCATCTAATCGCTTTCATGCACATTCACTAGTTATTCCTGGAGTATTTCCAACTCACACGTTCTTTAGTACTTAACTCTTTTCGATGTCCTCACTATTTTGACAATACCCCAACAACCATTTCTTTCCATTTCTGTTACTACTCTTATCATTTCGTTGTTTTCTTGGCTTTCACCCAAGCACATACTTTCTAGTTTCAAAGGCACTTTGTCGTGTCCTACAATTACGACTCACATTAAATTCTATACTCATATACTTTATTTTTCCTTGTCACGTGTCTTCACCTCTTTTTAGGTACTCACAACTATATCTTTCTCTTTGTGATACGAAACTAGCAATACTCATACTAGTTTATATTTTCGATTAGCCCTATAAGGCCTTTCGACCACAAATACTCATGAAATTTTTCCACCTACAAATTCATATTCATAATTTACACTCATTGTTAAACTCTTTATTAGCCTAACCATCTCAACTTTACCAACTCAACCAGCTCAACTCCATACTTAGACCTCTCACAGTCTAAACACAACACTCATTAATGACCTCCACATGAAGGCCTCATGCTTAATATTTTCTCCCACTAACTATTTTCAGCTTTCATTCCACTCCGGTGTTGCAACTTAACCATTTGTTCCACTTATTTATACTACTTCTTCGTAATCCTCGTCATTTAATCCTGGATGACAAATTCAATATAATATCACCTTACAGTTTTACCAACTTTCACCAAATACCTTGGGACGAATCCTTTTTCAACACCCATTTCCCTATTAACTGAGGGACCACTAAAAATGTCATGTCTCTCACATACAAGTCTCATCCTATAGGAATCTTTGAAACTTCATTATCAAGTCACATAAAACTAAATCCATCCTTGCCACTACTTATACAATTTACCATCGGTTGGTATATCAGTCTCTCGGAATATTCAAAGCTACCACAGCACTCAGCTATACCTCATTAATACTTAACCAAAACAACATCAACATTGTGCATTTTCCACACACTTTCCACCATAAGTGGCATATGCGATTATATATAACACTCCTTTAACCTGAACTCTTGATCATCGCCAGTCTTCCTAGAAGGATACTTACTCCATCTTTCAACATTAAATCACATTGTTATCTCTTTTATCATAAGGCAAGGATTCCAACAAACTTACCAACTCACTTGGAGCCGATATTATTTCATCGAACTTACTTTACGCCCACAATAGTGCTTTACTATCACACTACAAAAAAATTTTCCCACTATACCTCACCTCTTATATCCAAATCTGACATATTTTGTTCATTTACAAACATCTGACCTCATATTTTGCGTTAATCACATGGAAGAACTCTCTCAATACAGTGGGTAACAACATTCACAGGTTTTAACCGCTCGAGCTCTTGCTGTCCTCAGGGCCCCAGATGTAATGACCCACCGATCAGAGAATCCACCCATATAATCCATGCAGTAATGATAACCTACCACCTGCTGACTGTGTTCTATTAGTATTCCCAACGTTTCTTATTTGTGCACTTATGTAGATCAATTCAACTATAATAGCAGTCTCATCACTGCGGGATACTTCCTCATCTCATATTACTCGTATAACATAATAATAGTCTCCGGGAACATAATCCGCACGGAGATGGCTACACACTTCGGGCACATAAGCCGCACAGAGATGGTAATATCAAGTCTCATAACGTGCACCTAGTGCATAGAGGAGTTCATATTTACATCACATCTGTATACAACAGCAAACGTGTACCCAGTACACAGGGGAGTTCATACTTATAACATATCCGTATATAACGGCAAAACTGGTACTCCGTACACTCCAGATCACACATGGACCCAGTCCATTTGGTGTCTGTATCACTCTGTATATAACAGCAAAATATCTTTGGTATATTCACATGGGGCTATCCCCATAACCATAGTAATAATGGTATAATATACACCTGTTATATATATAAGTCAATTCATTTTACTCTCTCATTTCATTCTTCTCACTGATAGTTTACATGTAAGTCACTATTATAATAATTCACATTCTCTTCGTAATTTCATACACATTTCTTAACTCTCAATAGTTCCTTCTGTCATGTTATTGTTCAAATCCATAGTCCATTATCTCTTCCTTGCTTATTCTTCTCACAGATTGTTTTCTCTTTTACTTTGACTATTCACTTGGCATAGTTCATAACATAATCTCTATTCCGTGAATCAAGAATTTTCTCAAAGTTCTGTACACATCTCACATATACTTCCCATCACACAGGGATCTTCTAAACATATTCGTCCTATCACAAAAGACTAATTTCACCTCAATCCGTGCACTGGAAAATTATATCAATCCTTGCACTAACACTTATACCTCAACTCATTAACTAATCTTATCATTTTTGTTTTGACATTACACATTAGCTCTTTTGCTAAACACATAATTCCACACTTTATTGTAACTTAGTTCATACACTAATCACATGATTTCCCATCAGGTTGTACATTAGCTCATTCTCTAATCATACAATCTCTTCAGATACTTCCCATCATCGGGGATTTCATTCGGCCTCATTGTCCTTTTACAAAAAATTTAATAATTTACCTCAACACGGATAATTAGGCGCTCAGGCCATCACAAGGTGTACATACATATATATGTATACTGGCACTTAGGCCATCACTGGATTATCATCCGTTTATTCATCAGAATAGGTATACTGGCCATCAGGCCATTAGGTATTATTCACAATGCATTACAACATCCACTAGTAATTAGGCCATTTAAATTACGATATTCATTCTTTGAGATTTCCAAGAGACCTACATCATGGATCAATCCTCTTATGCTTCATAACACCTGAATCTCTACATAGTAGCCATTTCCAAGGAGAATTTCACACATTAACGCACACATATAATCATATTTGTTTCCTTCATGGCATATCGGTCAAGCTAGACCATTATTCCGTTACGGACAATCATACTCTCAATGAACCTTGTTCAATGCCATCCATGGCGATTCTTTCAACTTCTTTCTTATACATATAATACATAATTATTTCGTCTCACTGATGCTTACTCAACACTAACTCCTTATGGATTTAAATCCCATGTTTCAATATCTCTCACATTACCAATTGACCAGCATTATAATTTCAAGTGGTCAAATCCCATAGGATTAATCATCAATTATTCTATTTATTTTCCACATGAACCATCTCAATTTGTTTAAGTGTACATCCTCAATCAGGGACTTATAACTTCTAATCAGATATAGAATATTCACACTCATACCTGAGCATGCCTGTTCACCATTTTCAACAATCCAACAGGTTCTAAACCTCTCACCTTGATGAAGTCTATTCACCAAGTCCACTTGTACATACTATACTACACATTTATTTGGAAGTTTCACCAATGCCATCTTCATACTATAGACTCATCTTAATTATATATATTTATTATTCGTAGTATTACAAGGTTCACCCATGCAATACCGTACATATCATAGGTTTGTTTACAACTTTCACTTATAATCCAGCTTTATAATTTCATCTACAAGGTCAGACAAAACATTTAAGTCTGTTTCCCTTAAGTCCTATAATATTCATGTTTTACTTACTGCCATCTCTTGTCCATGGAGCAGTCAACACTGCATCCACAACATCAGGCTAAGGACTTACATTTGGTGTTCCAAGGTTGCCACGCAGGCTTCTTACGATGACTACGCATGTAACACAAAGGAATGGGTTGATCAGACCCACACTAAGGAATCACATATGCAGTAATCGATAAGAATCTACATACAACTATGCAACACACAACACAACTATATATTCATTATCAGAGTTCCCTAACAAAACTGCTCTGATACCAAAAAATGTAACAGCCCGTTACGTACCGGTATTGTTAACATTAATTATGATATTAAGCGCAGTTACAATCACAGCAGTTCATTTAAAAAAACGAGAATAAATTTTTTCCGACTATTACGCGAGCATTTAAATCATAAAAAAGCGTAATAATTAAAAGCTGTGACCGTAACCGTAAACTCTTGCGGAAGACTTACTTAAACCATTTTTATAACTTACATTATTTATTATAAGTGACCAAGGAGTTCCCATAAACTCACTTAGCCAATTTTCAACTTAACGTTTTTACCAATTCGAACATGTTTCACTCTAAATTTTTCTGCGACCAAACCGATCGCAACCAACCCTTCTTCTCATATTATATTTTTGTATTACTTAATTCCCTTTTTAACAAGCTATCATACGCTCAATTCGGAGCTCATTTGCTCCGGTTATCTCCGTTTGAAGTTGGATAAGCGATTAGCCCAAACAACCCCAAAAACAGCTCCAAACCACTCACATTGCTCGAATTACTGCACTCAATAACCTCAACCATTTGCTCCCAAATTTTTATCCTACAAACTAGACATCTCAAACTTCATTTTGATATATCACACGCTTAATTTGACGGAGAAATGAAGCGGGAATTAATTTCCCAAATCCGGTCCAGAATCTGCCTCAGGTGCAGGGGCACATGGGCAGTCCGTGTTTCTCTATTTTTTCCAGGCCGAAGATCAACCCAGATTTTCCTCAAATTTGGACACAAGGTAGAGGACATCTCAACCTTCAAAATGGCGTATGGCACGTCCCTAGGGGACTTCTATGGAGGGAGATATGCTCTCCCGAAGTTCGCCTAAAATCTGCCAATTCTACAGAAAATTCGCCAGAGTTTCCTTTGTTTTTCCAATAATCCCAAATTTGTAAAAGATCATTTAAACCTCAAATGTACCTAATAAACACATGATAATACAGTAATAATCCAATGGGTGGCACACACAAGGACCAACAACGCCTTGGGGCACTTACAACCCAATCCAGTTTATAGTTATTAAACATAGAGTCCATATTAATCATTCTAAAGTAGTTGCAATCACTAACACCTTTTTCATGCATATTTCCATCATACATATTATCATAACCTAAAATAGGCCTAAGGCCCTTCCATCATAAATAGACATGCATCAATACTATTACAATATGGCTTTACAAATCACAATTTGAAACTAAAACTTCAAATTACATTCTTCTAAAATTACATCTTAAATTTAAAAGACAACATAACCAAATACATCACTACTAGACTTAGGCAAAATGGCATGAACAAGATGCTAATGAAGCTACTAATAAATACAAATGACATGTTCATGCCCTAAGTCTAGCCTAGGCCACACGGCCAACAAAATGCAAAATATGAAGCGCTCCAGCGCTCACTCTGCGGGCCTCTTGCCCGAGGCTCCTGCTCCACTGCTACCTCCTGAAATAAATGCCCCGAGACGGGGTGAGATATACGAATATATCTCAGTAACCAAGAGGTTCTGGAGAAAACTCCACCCAATGGTTCACTTCGATGCATATCAATAGAATACAACAACCACTTTGAAAACGGGATATAGCAAGGGATTTAGAGAATGGGGAATATAAAGAAAACAAAATACGACGATACGGGATGGTAACCCCAATTCCACGTACGCCCTCGGCATATATAAGCCTATGGGTATCATCCAAGGTGTGTTCACAGAAACCACAACCATGATGCCCAAACCAACCAAAACGCCAAAGACATTCCTAGTGTGCTCCTACCCGGATCACACACCATGACCGCAGTCAACTGGAACTCCCTCCTGGAGACCTATCCAGCGGAAGTCCGAAAATGCCCGAAGGCTAATAAAACTGTCTACTGGCCAGAGACTCGGTACTTAAGTACCCATAGCAATAATGCATGCATGCTCATGTGTTCTATACTATTCATACACACTTCCTACCGTTGCCATCAACTGGCAAGGTGGAACAGAAAAGGGGAACAAGCCCAGTACCAAGAGGTTACCTTAATTCGTGTTTCCACAAGCTCCGCAGCAGCTTATCCCTCAACTCGGTACACAGCGGAATGCCTACACAGAGGACATTCCTAATCACTCACAATTCAAACAATACATGCTACTTTACAATTACACATGCATTGAACCAATTACTTACCTCAATCCACTTGGTCCAAGACCGATGGCAACTCACTGAATCAAGATTCAGGATTCAAGTCAACGTACGGCAACCTATACAATTACGTACATCCATCAGTACGCGTCAAATAGCATCAAAATGCAAAATCACAAAAATCCTCCCCATCCTCCCTTGATGGTTCGGCCATTGTAGTGTAAATTTGAGATTTATTTTTCTAAATTTTCTTTCTCATTTTGTTACGTCTCATTAGGTTGTCAATAGGCCAGTTCAAGTGCCGGTTCGTCATTTTCGCGTCGAATTACATCAAAACGCAAAAATCGAAAAATCCCCCCTTTTTCCCTTGGAGGTTCGGCCATATAGGTGTTAATTGGGGATTTATTTTTCTAAATTTTCTTTCTCATTTTAGTACCCATCCTTGGGTTGCCATAAGGCCATTTCAACTGTCGTTTCGCCGTTTTACGTCTTTTAATCGTTTCGCTAAGGCATTTTTAAACCACTTATTATTTTTCCATTGATTCTAACACTTTCTAAGAAAGTCAATTCACTCAGTACAACTTTAATCACCGGCCTATTGACAAAGTTAATGAGGCTAACAAAATGGCACAAAGAAAATTTAGAAAAATAAATCTCAAATTTACACTACAATGGCTGAACCATCAAGGGAGGATGGGGAGGATTTTTGTGATTTTGCAACTTAGAAAATTTTGATATGACTTATTTTGATGTGTTAGTACTAATGGATTCTTTGATTTTGATTTTGATTTGGATGATGATTTGTGTAGTTTGGTGCTTAGTACTGTTGGATGTACAATGTAATTGTGTTAATTGCCTAGCCTCTAACAACCTCTGTAATGACTTGAATCAATGGGAGAATCTTGAATCAGTGAGTTGATGGAAAATTTAGTACCATTGGTAGTACTTGGACCAAGTGGATTGCCCTTGGTCCGGGACCAAGTGGATTGAGGTAAGAAAATGGTTCATAGCATGTATAATTATAAATTAACATGTATTGGCTGAACTGAGAGTGATTTGGAATGTCCTCTGTGTAGGCATTCCGCTGTGTACCGAGTTGAGGGATAAGCTGCTGCGGAGCTTGTGGAAACACGAATTAAGGTAACCTCTTGGTACTGGGGCTTGTTCCCCTTTTCTGTTCCACCTTGCCAGTTGATGGCAACGGTAGGAAGTGTGTATGAATAGTATAGAACACATGAGCATGCATGCATTATTGCTATGGGTACTGCAGTACCGAGTCTCTGGCCAGTAGACAGTTTTATTAGCCTTCGGGCATTTTCGGACTTCCGCTGGATAGGTCTCCAGGAGGGAGTTCCAGTTGACTGCGGTCATGGTGTGTGATCCGGGTAGGAGCACACTAGGAATGTCTTTGGCGTTTTGGTTGGTTTGGGCATCATGGTTGTGGTTTCTGTGAACACACCTTGGATGATACCCATAGGCTTATATATGCCGAGGGCGTACGTGGAATTGGGGTTACCATCCCGTATCGTCGTATTTTGTTTTCTTTATATTCCCCATTCTCTAAATCCCTTGCTATATCCCGTTTTCAAAGTGGTTGTTGTATTCTATTGATATGCATCGAAGTGAACCATTGGGTGGAGTTTTCTCCAGAACCTCTTGGTTACTGAGATATATTCGTATATCTCACCCCGTCTCGGGGCATTTATTTCAGGAGGTAGCAGTGGAGCAGGAGCCTCGGGCAAGAGGCCCGCAGAGTGAGCGCTGGAGCGCTTCATATTTTGCATTTTGTTGGCCGTGTGGCCTAGGCTAGACTTAGGGCATGAACATGTCATTTGTATTTATTAGTAGCTTCATTAGCATCTTGTTCATGCCATTTTGCCTAAGTCTAGTAGTGATGTATTTGGTTATGTTGTCTTTTAAATTAAGTTGAAATTTTAGAAGAATGTAATTTGAAGTTTTAGTTTCAAGTTGTAATTTGTAAAGCCATATTGTAATAGTATTGATGCATGTCTAATTATGATGGAAGGGCCTTAGGCCTATTTTAGGTTATGATAATATGTATGATGGAAATATGCATGAAAAAGGTGTTAGTGATTGCAACTACTTAAGAATGATTAATATGGACTCTATGTTTAATAACTATAAACTGGATTGGGTTGTAAGTGCCCCAAGGCGTTGTTGGTCCTTGTGTGTGCCACCCATTGGATTATTACTGTATTATCATGTGTTTATTAGGTACATTTGAGGTTTAAATGATCTTTTACAAATTTGGGATTATTGGAAAAACAAAGGAAACTCTGGCGAATTTTCTGTAGAATTGGCAGATTTTAGGCAAACTTCGGGAGAGCATATCTCCCTCCATAGAAGTCCCCTAGGGACGTGCCATACGCCATTTTGAAGGTTGAGATGTCCTCTACCTTGTGTCAAAATTTGAGGAAATTCTGGGTTGATCTTCGGCCTGAAAAAAATAGAGAAACACGGACTGCCCATGTGCCCCTGCACCTGAGGCAGATTCTGGACCGGATTTGGGAAATTAATTCCCGCTTCGTTTCTCCGTCAAATTAAGCGTGTGATATATCAAAATGAAGTTTGAGATGTCTAGTTTGTAGGATAAAAATTTGAGAGCAAATGGTTGAGTGGATTGAGTGCAGTAATTCGAGCAATGTGAGTGGTTTGGAGCTGTTTTTGGGGTTGTTTGGGCTAATTGCTTATCCAACTTCAAACGGCGATAACCGGAGCAAATGAGCTCCGAATTGAGCGTATGATAGCTTATTAAAAAGGGAATTAAGAAATACAAAAATATAATCTGAGAAGAAGGGTTGGTTGCGATCGGTTTGGTCGCAGAAAAAATTAGAGTGAAACATGTTCGAATTGGTAAAAAACGTAAAGTTGGAAATTGGCTAAGTGAGTTTATGGGAACTCCTTAGTAACTTATAATAAGTAATGTAAGTTATAAAAATAGTTTAAATAAGTCTTCCGCAAGAGTTTACGGTTACGGTCACAGCTTTTAATTATTACGCCTTTTTATGTTTTAAATGCTCGCGTAGTAGTCGGAAAAAATTTATTCTCGTTTTTATAAATGAACTGCTGTGATTGTAACTGCGCTTAATATCATAATTAATGTTAACAATACCGGTACGTAACGGGCTGTTACATTTTATGGTATCAGAGCAGTTTTGTTAGGGAACTCTGATAATGTATATATAGTTGTGTTGTGTGTTGCATAGTTGTATGTAGATTCTTATCGATTACTGCATATGTGATTCCTTAGTGTGGGTCTGATCAACCCATTCCTTTGTGTTACATGCGTAGTCATCGTAAGAAGCCTGCGTGGCAACCTTGGAACACCAAATGTAAGTCCTTAGCCTGATGTTGTGGATGCAGTGTTGACTGCTCCATGGACAAGAGATGGCAGTAAGTAAAATATGAATATTATAGGACTTCAGGGAAACATACTTAAATGTTTTGTCTGACCTTGTAGATGAAATTTATAAAGCTGGATTGTAAGTGAAAGTTGTAAACAAATCTATGATATGTACGGTATTGCATGGATGAACCTTGTAGTACCATGAATAATAAAGATATATAATTGAGATGAGTCCATAGTATGGAAAAGGTATTGGTGAAGCTTCCAAGTATGTGTGTAGTATAGTGTGTACAATGGACTTGGTGAATAGACTTCATCAAGGTGGAAGATTAGAACCTGTTGGGTTATTGAAAATGATGAACAGATATGCTTAGGCATGAGTTTGAATATTTTATGTTGACTAGAAGTTATAAGTCCTTGATGGATGATGTACACTTAAACAAATTGAGATGGTTCATGCAGAGAAATAAATAGAATAATTGATGATTAATCCTATGGGATTTGACCACTTGAAATTATAATGCTGGTCAATTGTTAAATTGAGATATATTGAAATATGGGATTTAAACCCATAAGGAGGTAGTGTTGATTAAACATAGGCGAGATGAATTAATTATGTATTATATGTATAAGGAAGAAGTTGAGAGAATCGCCATGGATGGCATTGAACAAGGTTCATTGAGAGTATGATTGTCCGTAACGGAATAATGGTTTAGCTTGACCGATATGCCATGAAGGAAACAAATATGATTATATGTGTGCGTTAATGTGTGGAATTCTCCTTGGAAATGGCTACTATGTAGAGATTCAGGTGTTATGAAGCATAAGAGGATTGATCCATGATGGAGGTCTCTTGGAAATCTCAAAGAATGAATATCGTAATTTAAATGGCCTAATTACTTGTGGATGTTGTAATGCATTGTGAATAATACCTAATGGCCTGATGGCCAGTATACCTATTCTGATGAATAAACGGATAATAATCCAGTGATGGCCTAAGTGCCAGTATACATATATATGTATGTACACCTTGTGATGGCCTGAGCGCCTAATTATCCGTGTTGAGGTAAATTATTAAATTTTTTGTAAAAGGACAATGAGGCCGAATGAAATCCCCGATGATGGGAAGTATCTGAAGAGATTGTATGATTAGAGAATGAGCTAATGTACAACCTGATGGGAAATCATGTGATTAGTGTATGAACTAAGTTACAATAAAGTGTGGAATTATGTGTTTAGCAAAAGAGCTAATGTGTAATGTCAAAACAAAAATGATAAGATTAGTTAATGAGTTGAGGTATAAGTGTTAGTGCAAGGATTGATATAATTTTCCAGTGCACGGATTGAGGTGAAATTAGTCTTTTGTGATAGGACGAATATGTTTAGAAGATCCCTGTGTGATGGGAAGTATATGTGAGATGTGTACAGAACTTTGAGAAAATTCTTGATTCACGGAATAGAGATTATGTTATGAACTATGCCAAGTGAATAGTCAAAGTAAAAGAGAAAACAATCTGTGAGAAGAATAAGCAAGGAAGAGATAATGGACTATGGATTTGAACAATAACATGACAGAAGGAACTATTGAGAGTTAAGAAATGTGTATGAAATTACGAAGAGAATGTGAATTATTATAATAGTGACTTACATGTAAACTATCAGTGAGAAGAATGAAATGAGAGAGTAAAATGAATTGACTTATATATATAACAGGTGTATATTATACCATTATTACTATGGTTATGGGGATAGCCCCATGTGAATATACCAAAGATATTTTGCTGTTATATACAGAGGTGATACAGACACCAAATGGACTGGGTCCATGTGTGATCTGGAGTGTACGGAGTACCAGTTTTGCCGTTATATACGGATATGTTATAAGTATGAACTCCCCTGTGTACTGGGTACACGTTTGCTGTTGTATACAGATGTGATGTAAATATGAACTCCTCTGTGCACTGGGTGCACGTTATGAGACTTGATATTACCATCTCTGTGCGGCCTATGTGCCCGGAGTGTGTAGCCATCTCCGTGCGGATTATGTTCCCGGAGACTATTATTATGTTATATGAGTAATATGAGATGAGGAAGTATCCCGCAGTGATGAGACTGCTATTATAGTTGAATTGATCTACATAAGTGCACAAATAAGAAACGTTGGGAATACTAATAGAACACAGTCAGCAGGTGGTAGGTTATCATTACTGCATGGATTATATGGGTGGATTCTCTGATCGGTGGGTCATTACATCTGGGGCCCTGAGGACAGCAAGAGCTCGAGCGGTTAAAACCTGTGAATGTTGTTACCCACTGTATTGAGAGAGTTCTTCCATGTGATTAACGCAAAATATGAGGTCAGATGTTTGTAAATGAACAAAATATGTCAGAATTGGATACAAGAGGTGAGGCATAGTGTGTAAATTTTTTTTTGAAGTGTGATAGTGAAGCACTATTGTGGGTGTAAAGTAAGTTTGATGAAATAATTTCGGCTCCAAGTGAGGTAATAAGTTTGTTGGAATCCTCGCCTTATGATAAAAGAGATAATAATGTGATTTAATGTTGACAGATTGAGTGAGTGTCCTTCTAGGAAGGCTGGTAATGATCAAGAGTTCAGGTTAAAACGGTGAATTATTAGCCCTTATAAAAGGTAAATTGTCATGGAATCAAGCGCGAATGTGTAATAATAGTTGGAAACTGGAATTGCGATCGGTTGCCTAAAAGTTGATAGCTTGGTTGTACTGATAGAGTGGATTGAGGAGTGTTATATATAATCGCATATGCCACTTATGGTGGAAAGTGTGTGGAAAATGCACAATGTTGATGTTGTTTTGGTTAAGTATTAATGAGGTATATGGTGAGTGCTTGTGGTAGCTTTTAATATTCTGAGAGATTTAGATACCAATCGGTGGGGAATTGTATAAGTAGTGGCAAGGATGGATTTAGTTTTATGTGACTTGATAATTAAGTTTCAAAGATTCCTATAGGATGAGATTTGCATGTGAGAGACATGGCATTTTTAAGGGTCCATCAGTTAGTAGTGAAATGGCTTGGTGTGGTTGATTGATTCGAACAACAAAGATGATTGGTGAAAATTGGTAAAAAACTGTAAGGTGATATTATATTGAGTTTAACATTCAAGATTAAATGACGATGATTACGAAAAAGTGGTATAAATAAGTTGAACATATGGTTAAGTTGCAACGTCGGAGTGGAATAAAAGTTGAAAATAGTTAGTGGGAGAAAATATTAAGCATAAGGCCTTGATGTGGAGGTCATTGATGAGTGTTGTGTTTAGACTGTGAGAGGTCTAAGTATGGAGTTGAGCTGGTTGAGTTGGTAAAGTTGAGATGGTTAAGCTAATAAAGAGTTTAACAATGAGTGTAAATTATGAATATGAGTTTGTAGATGGAAAAATTTCATGAGTATTTGTGGTCGAAAGCCCTTATAGGGCTAATCGAAAATATAAACTAGTATGGGTATTGCTAGTTTCGTATCACAAAGAGAAAGATATAGTTGTGAGTACCTAAAAAGAGGTGAAGACACGTGACAAGGAAAAATAAAGTATATGAGTATAGAATTTAATGTGAATCGTAATTGTAGGACACGACAAAGTGCCTTTGAAACTAGAAAGTATGTGCTTGGGTGAAAGCCAAGAAAACAACGAAATGATAAGAGTAGTAACAGTAATGGAAAGAAATGGTTGTTGGGGTATTGTCAAAACAGTGAGGACATCGAAAAAAGTTAAGTACTAAAGAACGTGAGTTGGAAATACTCCAGGAATAACTAGTGAATGTGCATGAAAACGATTAGATGCTTTTGAGAACGACCATGGGTCAGAAGGATGGATAAAGATGAGAATGAGGTAAATTGATACCGACAAATCCGTAATATGGTTATATTATTACCTACAAATCAGCGAAAGGGAAACGGTAAACCAGAGAAAGTTTAAAGTATTGTGAATTAAAATGTCACAGAACCATGAGAGACGAGTAATTATGAAGGATCAAAGGATAATGAGTATCATAAAAAGGATATCATGCTTGTGATAAAAGTAATATGGTAAAGATACACACTTGAGGATGCTACTTGGGAGCGGGAGGATGAGATTCTCCGACTGTGTCCTGAGTTAGCGGATGAGTATGATTTAATTTTGCGGACAAAATTCTAAAAAGTTGGGGTGAATATAACACCTCACAATTTTAAATCAAGTAATTAAAATATTAAGTGAGCAATCAAGTGATGGATTAGTGAAAATCCTAAAGATTAGGCCAAAATACAAAGAAAGGGCAAAACGGTAATTAGCCAACACGCAACCCTAGGAAGATAAAAATTGAGTAGAAGGTCTCAGATGGTAAAAATAACCCTGGAAATGGGTTCAGAACGAAAAATTGAGTGGACAGGCAAGTTTCAGAAAAATCAGTGAATAGTGTTTTTCGCGGGTAAAAATACCGCGGTACGATTGCACCGTAAAACGTGCCAGTTGAATTTTGAGCTCTAGGTTTCAAATATGAGTTAAAAATGGTCTAATGAGTTAGGAAATATGATTTCTTATAATATTCGATGAAATTAAGACAGTTTGGGGAAGCGTGCCAATGGCGCGCATAATAGCTTAAAACAGTGTTTTCTCCGAACGAATGGAGGACTTTTAATTCATCTGATCAAGCCTAATTAAAGGGAATAGTTAATGTTAAAAATTTGAGTTTCTAAATAGGTTGTGAATTTACGGACGTTTAGTGGAATCGGAGAAAAATTCGGATTAGTTTTAAATCGCGTGAGGTGGCGGTGGGACCCACCCCACTTAAGTGACTTAAGCCACATGTGCTTGGCACTATTCATGCATCACTTTCCTCCCTTCTTCTTCATGAAACCCGCAGCCACCATAGCCCTTCCCCTCCAAGATTTCATTTCACCATAACTTAGCCATTTCTTCACCAAATCAAGCGAATTTTGTGTTGAAATTTGTTGGAAACAACCTTCTAAACACATTGGTGGTACTCCCAAGCCTTGAAAGCCACTAGATTTGTGAGAATATTCCCCAAAGCTACAGCCACGAAATTTTGGAGAAAAAATGGTTGTTGAGCTTTTTGATGCTCCAATGGTGGAGTATGTTTAGGAGGAGCCTTGTACCTTTTTGGGTGAGTTTCTTGCATTTTTCCAATGGTTTAATTTTGTGATTGAATTTTGAACCCTAAAGAGGGCTTGTTGATGATTGATGTGTGTTAGAGAGCTCAATTTGAAAATGTGTATTAGATGATAATGTGTTTGTATTATGTCTTAGAGCTTGAAATGCGATGAAATTTATTGGTGAAAATTGATGAATTTTTAACTTAGAAAAATTTGATTGTCATGATTTTGGACTTGTGAATTTGTGTTAGACTTGTTTGATGAATTGTGGCATGATGGTATGATGATATAATAGGTTGTATGAAGGTTGGAGTGATTAAAATTGTATGGAAATTCTTTGGAATGCCATAGGGTAAAATTCGAACCTTTGAGGAAAAATTGAGGAATTGATGTTGAAAAATGATTTGGATGATGATTTGTGTAGTTATATGGTGCTTAGATGGGTTGTGTTGTGCTTGGAGAGTGTTTGAATCAATGGAAAAATAATAATTGTGTTTAGAGACCTAAATGAACCCAGAGCGAAATATTTAGCAAAACGATGCGTAAAAGACGTAAAACGGCGAAACGACAGTTGAAATGGCCTTAAACAACCTAAGGAGTGTTATAAAATGAGAAAGATAATTTAGGAAAATAAATCTCAAATTTACACCTACATGGCCGAACCACCAAGGGGAAAAGGGGTGATTTTGCGATTTTCGCGTTTTGATGTAATTCGACGCGAAAATGACGAACCGGCACTTGAACTGGCCTATTGACAACCTAATGAGACGTAACAAAATGAGAAAGAAAATTTAGAAAAATAAATCTCAAATTTACACTACAATGGCCGAACCATCAAGGGAGGATGGGGAGGATTTTTGTGATTTTGCATTTTGATGCTATTTGACGCGTACTGATGGATGTACGTAATTGTATAGGTTGTCGTACGTTGACTTGAATCCCGAATCTTGATTCAGTGAGTTGCCATTGGTCTTGGACCAAGTGGATTGAGGTAAGTAATTGGTTCAATGCATGTGTAATTGTAAAGTAGCATGTATTGTTTGAATTGTGAGTGATTAGGAATGTCCTCTGTGTAGGCATTCTGCTGTGTACCAAGTTGAGGGATAAGCTGCTGCGGAGCTTGTGGAAACAATATTCTTGGTACACCTTTGGTATGGCAACGGTAGGAAGTGTGTAATGAATAGTATAGAACACATGAGACATGCATGCATTATTGCTATGGGTACTGTAGTACCGGCTTAGACAGTTTTATTAGCCTTCCATTTTCGGACTTCCGTTAGGTCTCCAGGAGGGAGTTCCAGTTGACTGCGGTCATGGTGTGTGATCCGGGTAGGAGCACACTAGGTTTGTTGTTGGTTTGGGCATCATGGTTGTGGTTTATATTGAACACACTTTGGATGATACCCATAGGCTTATATATAGCCGAAGGCGTACGTGGAATTGGGGTTACCATCCCGTATCGTCGTAATTTGTTTTCTTTATATTCCCCATTCTAAAAATCCCTTGCTATATCCCGTTTTCAAAGTGGTTGTTGTATTCTATTGATATGCATCGAAGTGAACCATTGGGTGGAGTTTTCTCCAGAACCTCTTGGTTACTGAGATATATTCGTATATCTCACCCCGTCTCGGGGCATTTATTTCAGGAGGTAGCAGTGGAGCAGGAGCCTCGGGCAAGAGGCCCGCAGAGTGAGCGCTGGAGCGCTTCATATTTTGCATTTTGTTGGCCGTGTGGCCTAGGCTAGACTTAGGGCATGAACATGTCATTTGTTTTTATTAGTAGCTTCATTAGCATCTTGTTCATGCCATTTTGCCTAAGTCTAGTAGTGATGTATTTGGTTATGTTGTCTTTTAAATTTAAGATGTAATTTTAGAAGAATGTAATTTGAAGTTTTAGTTTCAAGTTGTGATTTGTAAAGCCATATTGTAATAGTATTGATGCATGTCTATTTATGATGGAAGGGCCTTAGGCCTATTTTAGGTTATGATAATATGTATGATGGAAATATGCATGAAAAAGGTGTTAGTGATTGCAACTACTTAAGAATGATTAATATGGACTCTATGTTTAATAACTATAAACTGGATTGGGTTGTAAGTGCCCCAAGGCGTTGTTGGTCCTTGTGTGTGCCACCCATTGGTTTATTACTGTATTATCATGTGTTTATTAGGTACATTTGAGGTTTAAATGATCTTTTACAA